>NC_091633.1:67042494-67342494 GCF_027580195.1 Bos mutus
GATAGATTTTCCAAAGCAAAGAATAAAACATCAAAATGTCCGCTCAGTGGTTCCTTGTCCTTAAGAATCCTGGGGAGAATCAGATCATCTGAAATAGAAACTCTGCTATTTTTACACCCAATTGCAAACTGGGAAGTTGCCAGGCTTTGGTCTCAGCAATGAGTCTTCCTAGGAACTGGGTCTAGAATTTATTTATACTTTACACTTTGGAGAAAGGTACACTCTGAGTCGTTTCAGCTTTTGGTACTTTTACTTTTTTTGAAGAATCTTTGAAATTAATTTTTTATATTTCTGGTCTCCTCCACCTAGAAAGAGAAGGCAGCAGAGGAAACTGGCCAGAACCTCCCTTGGTGGGGCATCACCAGTATCAATGAATGGACAGTGGTGCGCGTGAGCCAGTCAACAGTGCCACGGTATGCTTGATGGCAACTCAGATGGACGGCTGGCGTGCCCCCAAAGCGGAGCTGGGTGCAGGCCCTTTAGATCTGACTTAAAAATCCATCTCCTGGGCAGGAGACAATGCCAAAATGTAAAACTGTGCACCACCTTCTCAAATTACCATATGCTGTTTAATGCAGGGCTCCAGGAGCACTGTGTGCACTCGGTCCCTTCACGCGGAGGTCACTGAGCTATCACAGAAGTCTTAGCACATCTTCTCTCGGCCACTAACATCTTCCCTTCACATGGCCCGTTCTTTTTTTTTTTTTCCATGGATGAACAAGAGAAAGGCTTAACAGAAATATAAGTTTGCATCACTGAGAACAAGGGCCTCTTCCCAGGTTCCAATATAATCTTTTATTTTTGCCATGGTGCATGTGATCCTAGTTCCCTGACCAGGGATCAAATCCGGGCCCTGGGCTGCCTGCAGTGGGATCATGGAGTCTTAACCACTAGACTGCCAGGGAAGTCCCTCCAGTATATTCTCGTATGTTGTCTACACACACACACACCCCTCTATCTCCAAAACACAGTGAGGCAGGGGACATGAACGCAACTTGCGTCAGAAGCATTTATTCACATTCAGTCGCCAGCAACACTAACCCACTTTCACTATTGGTAGATTTCCAGATGGCTTTATAAACCAGTAGGTTCTCTGAAAATTGCTGCAAGGGACAGGTTGAATCCTCTGTTGCCAATGAAGCCGATGGAGTAGAGGTTACAATGTGGACTAGTTATACTGGGGGTGGGCATGACTAACAGAAGGAAAGTGAATGAAGCTGTGTCTGAGGGAAGGCATCAGTCATTGTGATGTGAATCTAATCTCCTCGTGCTACGCCAGTAACCTGTTTCTGGTTTCTATTAATACGGGTTGTTAGGAGTTACAGGAGCCAGGATGACGCCGGGCGGGCGCTGCCAGGCAGCTTCTCCGTCCACCTTAGTGTCTTCATTTCACAAAGTGTAGGGATTGCATCAGTGAAAGTGTGTGGAAAACACGGCCCAGCCTGGATCTAGGGACGCCTTCCCGGATCCCGGTTCACTTCCAGGAAGGGCTAGGCACAGAGGTCTTCGTTGTTGTTATTTGATTGTAGCCTCCAATCAATTCAGAGAAGCAGAAAGGAGACTGAACAGGCTAGCTCAAAAGGCAGAGAGAAAATGGCTTAAACGTTAAGTTAATACAATGAACTAAATGTCCATTACCTTTTGAAACGAAACAAGTAGGTAGGTTGAAATATTTACTTCACCAATTGGTGTGTACTAGCTGTTGCAAATTAATGAGATAGCTTATGGTTCTTAAAAAGCGATAAGGGAGCTTCCAAGTGTCAAAATTATGAACAATTCAAAACAATAATAATAAAATAATAAGCCATTCTACTGGAGATCAGCCCTGGGTGTTCTTGGAAGGAATGATGCTAAAGCTGAAACTCTAGTACTTTGGCCACCTCATGTGAAGAGCTGACTCATTGGAAAAGACTCTGATGCTGGGAGGGATTGGGGGCAGGAGGAGAAGGGGATGACAGAGGATGAGATGGCTGGATGGCATCACTGACTCGATGGACGTGAGTTTGAGTGAACTCCGGGAGATGGTGATGGACAGGGAGGCCTGGCGTGCTGCGATTCATGGGGTCGCAAAGAGTCGGACACGACTGAGCGACTGAACTGAACTGAACTGAACTGAAGCCCTCTTTGCTCAGTTCCACAAACATTTACTGAGCACCTGCTCTGGGCTTTTACGGGTTACTCTGTGTCCTAATTTTAGTTTTAGTTTCAGGCATTGTTTGATCTTTGGGAACTTGTCACATCTAAATTTGGGGGCTGCCTCTCTTCTGGTATAAACAACTGAAAATTCACAGTTATATAAGGTGGTGAATTTCTTCATTAAGGAGGCCACAAGCAAGGCTCCCTTTATGACCTTTCTTATTTTAATACCTTTGGGATGAGGTTAAGATTTTCCTTTTCCTGGAACAGATTCACTGTAATGAAGATTATTCATTTATTCATAAATAACATTTAATGAACATCTAGGTATATACAAGAGCTCCATATTTGCCTTTTACAAGGTTTCTGTAAGACTCAATGAGAAATTTATGTGACTCCACTTAAAAAAAAAAAAGTAAATTGCTATATAGAGAGAAATGCTATTTTTATTATATACCTGAATGAGTCACAAATACATTCAACTGCTCCCAAATATAGCAAGTTAGAGTTATCTGGGTCTATTTTCTTAAAGTTGTAAGAGTAGCTACCACTGAGTGCGATTGGTATGCTTCATAACATTTAATTTAATCCCTACAATAACCTTGGGAGGTAGGATTCTCTACCTCCTAGAAGATGAGGAGACATGAGGTCAAGTGATCTGATGAAGGTCCTGTATTTAGCAGACCTGGGCTTTGGATTCAGACCTATTTGTGAACTCATTCTGTCTATAATGCACATTCATTTTTATAGATGATGCTGTGCTTCAAGTGTATTAGAGTCAAGCCACATTTACATTATGAAAAATCAAGCAGTTTCAAGACTACCCAGCAGAGTCACAGCTTCTTCTTGATCACAGAGTTGTCTGTGTGAACAGCAGCTGTGGTGCTGGGCTAGGCCATGCTCACCCTGCAGCAGGCTGGGCCGCTCGCCTGCACTTCACAGCCTAACATGATTTTTGCCTTGGGTTTTAACCATGTGGTTTTCCTGTCTTTTCCCTTATCCTGTCGCTTCTCTCTGATGTTCCTGTGCCTGTGATGTGCTGGGCACTAATACACCAAATAACTAGAGCAGCGGTTCTCAGAGCTGTGTCCACAACCTACCTCGTGAGCTAGTTTACATGCAGATGCTTGGGTCCCCTTCATTCCCAGATGTTCTGATTCAGCAGCCTTGGGCAAGTGAGGCCCAAGAACTGCTGCCCTAGGAGTAAAGAACACATAGTTCACGACTGTAAGAAATGTATCCTCTAAGTAGCCTCTGTATTTGTCGCCTTTCCAGTGCTCATCTCAGGCCTGGCTAGATGGGATTCCTGGAGATACACCCATGGCAGAAACCTGCCATCGGAGAGGCTACGTAATTGCAGTGACTGAACTTCATTTTTCTTCACTTACTGCAAAAAATGGTCGGCTTACTAAATAAAAGTCACAAAGAGGCTAAAAGTACCACAAAAATGCACCTCATCCCTAAAACCTTGCTTCAGTCTGTCGAAACTCTAGGTTTGTTTTTCCTTAAAAGGCATGGGTGTGAGTCCTGGTGCTTGGCTGGCCCAGTACCTGGCTCCTGGCAAACCCCTACCCCATGTGAGCCACAGTTCTGTGGAGTGGGGAGAGAGCTACTTCTCAGGGGTATGGGAGCTTCTGAGAGATGTATATGCAAAGTTCCTGGTAAGCAGTCGACATGTGGTCGGACTTTAACAATGAACTTGCCATAGGAATTCTAGTTGTAACCAGCACGCAGGCGTCTGGGAGCTCTGTGAGGGGCCAGGCTTCACGCGTGCTCGGCGCAGCGCATTAGAGGTGAGCGCGGGCGCGTCTTCCCGGGCAGTCTGCCTGCGAGAGAGATACAACTTGCTCCTTGTGGGCCCTGTTCCCACTCTGGCTGCAGAAAACACAACATGGGGGATTAAAGAAATCAGGGCTCTGCTCTTTCATCTATTAGAGACAAACCCTAACTATTGATAATGAAGTGCTATTACCTCAGTAGAAGAAACAGGCATACTAACATGAAAAAACACATTTTATTGCACTTAAGTTATAAGAAAATAAAATTTCTAAGTGAATCAAACCATAGACACAATCCCTTTAAAGGTTGTTTTCCTCCATCATGTCAGGTTGTTACATAACTAAAATTAACCCACTTGAATCTGATTGTTTTAAATCAGACTATAAATAAAACAAACAAAAAATAAACAGGAGGAGGAAAAAAAAAAAGATCACTAGGATACAGTGTTAAACCACTTTCACAGTTCAGCTTGAGTTGTGGCTCCTGGAAAATGAGGCAAACCATTTGACTTTTCCATTCATTTCGCTTGTTTGCACGTGATGCCTTTACTACAAAAACGGGATGGTTTCTGCTTTGTCAGTTACTCAGAGCAATCAAATGTAACAGTTGTTTTCCCAAATACTGTAAAACACTAAGACTGACCAGCAACTTTATTTTAATTTTGTGTTTTATATATTTTTAAAATATTTTGTCAGTTTTACTATGCACGTTCATCCATTCACCACAGCCCTCAAAAAGAAAAGTTTCTCCGCAGAACAGGCGGCAACAGCTCTGTTCCAAGGAATGTGTTTTAATTTTTGCCCAGATAAAAGAAAATAAGCTTTGCACACACTCTCAATTCTTTACTTGCAGGCAAACTTCACTCTTTATTTTCTGAAACTCTCCCATTCTCAGCCTCTTAGAGGCACAGATGGTTCAAGTTTCAGTGGCAAAAAGTCTTTTTTTTTTTTTTCCGTAACCAAACTAGAGCAAATTTGGAATTCAGTCTGGGACTAAAACGTCACAGCAGAAAAAAAATAAAAAAAAATAATTTGCTTTTTTTTTCTTTCATTTAGCAGCATAAATAAGTTTGGCCACTGGGAGTACAGTACAGGGGTGGGACACGATCCCATATTTGAAGACCTACTTCTAGCACCAGCATCAAGAATTAGATCCATCTCGGGACTCACAGAACCCAGGACAACTTGCCACCTTTGAGCAACATAGGCATTAAAGAGTGTATGTGGAAGCGACAGGAATAGATTAACAGAGGCTAATACTGTGATTGATTGACATTGGCAATGGTTTGGCAAAAAAAAAAAAAAAGCTTTTCATGATAACTGTACAAAAACAATTCACAGTAATTTTTTTCCTTTTTAGCTTTTCCACTCCAGAAAAATAACTTTTTTTGTTTCAGATGCTCTCTGGTGAGACAGTCCACTTGGTACTGTGTGGGTGTTATTGCAGCTTCTTTCTAGGTCTCAGTGGTAAAAGAACAGGCCAGCGGAATCTGTAAGGACGTCTCAGCAGTAACGCTGCCCAGCGACCACTGGAGAAGAAAATAAAGAAATAATTGCACCTGGTTTGATTTCGAAAGTCTCGTGTTGCAAAGCTGCCCTCAGTCCAACGTGAAGCCTCTTCCGGGAAGAGCCGGCAGGCACCTCTCCTGTCAGCTGCGGTCTGTCATCGCCTCCTCTTTTCCTTCTGCGTCTGTAGGTCTTTTCGCTCTGTTGCCCCAAGCCAACATCCTGCACCACTGAGAACAAGGGATATTTTTTCTTTTTCTTTTTTCTTTTTTTTTTCTTTTGCAGGGGGAAGGGCAGGGAGTCTGTCGCCTACGCGTGGGGACAATGCCCCCTTTCCTGCTCCTCACTTCATGTCCACATCAAAATCCAGCACCAGCAGCTTGGTTTCCTCCGTCCCGTTGCGACTCCCGACAGCACACACCAGCTTTGTGTTCGAGGCTCTGATTCGCCACACAACTCCCCCGCTCCCCCCACTCTCCAATGTGACTAGGTTGCGAATAAATTCACCCGTTTTCAAGTCCCATAGTTTTACAGTTCCATCATCTGAGCTGGTAATTACAAAGTTCTTGTTGAACTGTAAACAGGTCACAGCACTCTGATGCTTGTTGGGACCTAGGCAAAACCAAAGGAATTTCATTACTGGTTAGAGATCATGGTTTCAGGTCAGTTAGATTGTAATTTGTGGAATCTACATTGGAACACACAATAAATGAAATATTTTAAACACTGCACATTTAGAAACTGCGTTCTGAGTATTTTAGAATCAGCAGGGATGTAGGAAAATCTGGTAGCTATTTGTAACTGGAATGTAGGTCTTTGAGGGTTCTGTCTTTCAGGAAGCGTGCTTCACTGCCAGGCACACATCGTGTGTTCTGGGTGTTGAAGAAGCCCATATTCTGCTTGTGGACCATCTACTATACTACCCTACCACTCTGAACTGACCAATCAAGGCAAAGGCTGAATGGACCCTATTCCAAGACTCTGAGAAAGAGACAAAAATTGTCAATGAGAAAAATGCTGTAGTACCACCTACCAAACGGCCCCACTGAAAACTAACACTTTCCAAGGGCTCTGACCAATAAAAAGCAGTTAGTCACGATAGAAGAAGTTAACAGCTTCGTGCCTCATTTAGTGCTAGTGGCTTTCAGACGTTTCCTCCTCTAGTTGAGTGGGTACTGTGATTCCCTCCCATCCTACTTAAGCAGATGGTTAAGGGTCTAAGTCAAGGCCAAAGCAATTTCCTATCAGATTAGAGGCTCCCCCTCCCTCCACCCCCAGTAAGGCAGCTCTTTAATTTAAAATTGGACGACAAATTCAAAATATATGATCACTCAACAAATACTCAACAAACAAGCATGCTGCTTCTGTGATACAGCTAAGATCTCTCTTCACATTGTTCTTTCAGGTTAGGTAGAGTTAACCATACCTGTAGGAAGTGATTAAACACTTTTATATTAAAAACACAGTTTAAAACACTTTCTTAGGGTAGCCTAGTTCTGTCAGTTCAGAGTGGAAATGCTCAAAAACTTATCCAAAATCAGTTTTCCTTTTGTATGAGGTTAATCATTCTGTGACACAGAAGTTCCGCACTTCTCTTCTGACCAACTGTCTCATTTCTAAGGGACGCAACTAAAGGTGGGGAGCCAGTATTTACCTTGCAATGTTTGTAAACACTGTCCTGTTTTGATATCCCAGATTTTAACTGTAGAATCTGCATTCCCAGAGACAAGAATGTTGTCTTTGAGTTCCATTCCACTTGTTAACGACTGGTGTCCTGTTAACGTGTGAATGCAGTTCCCTGTCTCCACATCCCAAACACGGATTGATGTATCAAGGGATCCACTCACCACATGGATGCCATCAAACTACAACAGACACAGTTTATTAGACTAGAAGTGTAGATATTCTTGATATTATCTATTGACTTTAATCCTAAAAAGGGAGGGGAGCAAAGCATGAGAAACAGATAATGCCAGGAACAAAATGAGGTACCAGGATAAACTGCATGCAACCAACAACTCTCCAGTGTGTGTTCTCAGAAGCTTCTATCAGAAACGTGAATTTTTTATGACCAGTGGCTTCAAACTAGATGCAGAAACAATTTTTAAAGAAGCACAATGAACATATTATTGTCAGACCATCTGGCCATACTTGGTAGCTACATATTATGAATGATTCGATACGGACTACCATTTGAGTTTCACTTCCCAACAGGAAGGTAACACTACTGATGTGATTTATGATACAGGGTGTGCTCATCAACATCCAGGGCACAAAAAGAGCGATACTTCAAAGCAAGTTCCATTAAACTGTATGTAAAATAAAAATTTCATTTACAGGAACCTAATGCTAGGTAGGAACTGTGCCAACAGATAATTAGAATTAGAAGTGGTGGCATTTTGATAACCAAAGCAAACTATCTATAGTACTCTTCTTCAGCTTCCCTGCTAAACCAGAAGTCAACAAACATCTACCAATTCCCAGACTGATAATAAAGTTCCTACCTATTTTCTCAATCTAAGGGTTTATTTAAATGGGCTACACATCACAAAACATACAGACAACTGCAGCCAATTCCCTCTCCTCCAAATTAATAACCTTTTCTAAGTTAACAGACATCTTTATTTTACGTCAATATTTTATGACATAGACATAATCCCATGAAGAAACAAATACTCCAAGGACTGAACTGTGAGCCCTAGGACCATGTACTAATTTGCTGATCACTAGTGGGCCGTAATTGGTAAACAAGCTGTGTAAGTATTAATAATAGGAAATACAGCTGACCCTTGCACAACATGGGTTTGAACTGGGAGGGTCCACTACACTTACAAGTTTCTTTTGCTCAATGTCTACTATGTTTCTACACAGTCCCAGGTTGGCTGAACTCTTGGATGTGGGACTGCAGACATCAAGGGCCAATTGTAAAGTTACGTGAGGATTTTTGACTGGAGTGGTGGTGGCAGGTAGTGCCTCTGACTCCTACACTGTTCAAGAGTCAACTGTATTTTTTAATGGAAAATGCTGTCTTTTCAGGAAACAAAGCAAGACCTATTTTTTAAACCTGCTAATAATCCAGTTACTTATGTCAAAATATGGCAATCTATTCTAGGATATCAGGTTCAAACAAAAACAAACCAAAAATGTTTAAGACAAATTTCCTCCTCCATGACCACAACCCAGCAGCCCTGTAACAGCTTTGTGCCGAAAGCGCCACTTCCACTTTGAATTGGGACAGAATCACAATTACGTGGTCCATCAACTTCCAGCTATCAAGGCAAAGGGGCAGCTTCTGGCCAAATTAATCCTGTGCTAAGGAGTTTATTAAAATCCAGGTTATTTTCCTATGAGACTGTCTCCCCATTAACTAACACAGGAAAATTCAGAGCCCCCAAATCTCAGGTTCCAAGACCAATATTTGTATTTTAGAGGAAGATGAATCACAGAAAAATGGAAACATCATTTAAATAATTTCAAAATGTATGCTTTCTTTGTGCCAATTTTAAAGTAAATGTAAACAGCAGAATAATTAATCTGTTTCTGGACTGTACTGGATCAGCAGTTTGACAGTGATTACGGAATAAGACAACATTATAACTCGTTACGTAGCACCGCAGGAGTGAGAGAGCATGGTCTCTTACCTGTAGTGAGTAGACCCTGTTGGTGTGGCCCTGCAGCGTATGCAGACAGGTCTCTGTCTCTGGGTCCCACACCTTCACCATGAAGTCATACGCTCCGCTCACAACCCTCCTGCCATCATACTGAACACAGCGGACTGCTGCTACGTGACCCATCAGCACATGTAAACACTGGCCTGTCTCAATGTCCCAAACCCTAAGGGTGGCATCTCGAGAACCGCTAACAACTCTGTGGGTATAACAGGAAAAAATGTATGAGAACTTAAAATCATGGGAAAACAATACATACAAAGTCAGTGGTCATTAAAACTTCTTTTCTTTTTCTTAAGCAGAAACCAGCTGTTTTCAAAATAAATACACGCTATGGGAACTTGGAAAGCCTTGGAATTCTGCCTGTTTGGTTCCCCCACCTATAAGGGACCCAGGAGCACCTTGGCTTCCTGCGGTTTGAAAACTACTGTATTATAGCTAGATACAATGAAGATGAAGCAGAGGAAGATAAAGATAAAAAATTAGTAGAACACATGGCAAACTCGAAATACATACAACAAGATCTTGATTTTAGAAGTAAGATGCCAGTGTGGGCAGTATGTATAAAATGTTAATAGGTAGTAACATTAATATTTTTAAATTTTTAAATTTTTTCTTTATTCTTTCTGCCATTTCCCCAAATTCTAATATGAACACACATTCCCTTTATGACTAAGGAAAAAATTCAATAGAAGTGTCTCAACAAGAATTTGGAATTTAAACTGCTAAAGATATGTGGTTTATACCATATACTCTGGTTAAATTAACCAGTTTCAAATAGGTCCTCAAACAAAGGTTGCTTATGCTTATATTTTAAAATATTCAATAGGCTATGAGGGCACTAAGATATAGAGATTTTAGAAGATACACATGTAGAAGCAACAGAAATCCCTTAAAATTTTGACCCAAGATTATTAAAGTGATACTCTTCTGAAAACAAGAGTGATACAAATACTGTAATCACCTTTGGATTATAAAGGAGAGCTGAAAACTCAGCTGTCTTTAATGTTATTCCTAAGAGATAAAGAAAGACCACTTTTCATGTTTGAAGAGTAGAAAATGGAAGCATTGAGACATTTAAGTCAGCACATACTGAAAACTGAAATGCAAGGTCTCTTGACACTAACTCCCCCAGTTTTAATAGTAGAGCACTGTTAAAAGTAGATTCAAATCACAAGTGAAAAAGGTACTTTTCTTCATGTATTACAAACCTAGAGTGAAATATGCCTAATGTAATGGTTCTTAATGAAGAATGCCATGGACAGAATGAACAGTACAAACTGGAGTGGATTCACTCTAACGACCCTTCAGAGAGACTTTTTCTGACAAAATAGGTAGAAATCACATCTGTTTAACAGGAGTACCATGAAGACATGCCAATGGAAAACAAAAAGGACTTTTAATAGGAAGGCTCTGTAGCAGGAATTAAAAGCAACAGCAAAGATGCTGAGAAGAAAAAGGCTAGCACTGGCTGAAACTATTCTGAAAACTGGATTTCTTCCTTAATTCAGAGAGCAACAGAAGGCTCCCAAAGGCTCGTGGTCCTACCACAATCAGAGGAGGTTCTCTGCCAGCTGTGTGCAAGGTGACCAAATACGAAAGCTCAGTCACCAGTTCAGGTGCCAGG
The DNA here is from genome assembly GCF_027580195.1 of Bos mutus. Lineage (NCBI taxonomy): Eukaryota > Metazoa > Chordata > Mammalia > Artiodactyla > Bovidae > Bos > Bos mutus. The sequence continues at coordinate 67,053,210 of NC_091633.1, forward strand.
TAATGACAATGAGTTAAAACCCACAGCCTCACTCAGCTTTTCACTGGACACAGGGGAGACAGTGGAGACGGGGAAGGGTGGTGGGTGGGTATCTAGAGAGACTCAGAGGCTTGAAGCCTGAATAACTGAATTTGTCCTCCCAACAAAAATATATCCTCCCACCCCAAATATTTTTTTTAACATGATGAGTCATCAAAGATTTAGAACAATAAAGTCTAAGGTATCAGTCAAGATCACAGAACAAGGCGTTTCAAAGTGGAAGCCACCACCACCATTAAATGAGGAAGGAGACTTAATGACAACTGCCCGATTTTAAGGCAATACCCCACTGCTTTCCTAGCAGAGAAACATCTGAAGCTGAATAATTAAAGTCTAATTTAAAAGCACATTAGCACTCACCCTCTACTAGACACAGTAAGTATTGTATAACCGAACTCCGCACAACAGGCCCCAGGTTCACAAGTGACAGAGGAAGAACCCCAAGCGTGACAGGACCCCACCTTTTCTCATGGAGGTGCATACAACGCACGGTGGACGTGTGGCCGTACAAGGTGTGTATGCACTCCCCCGTCTCTGCGTTCCACACTTTGAGAGTCCGATCCGTGGATCCACTAATGATGATGTTGTCTCTCATCTGTGATGACCACACTCCACCTGTGTGTCCCACTAATGTCCTCAGACACTGCAAAAACACTTAAGATGATTACTTTGAGGTAGAAAGAAAAACAATGTAAATGACATTTTAGTAGCTCATTAAAATCTGGATTAAAGTTATTTACTCAACTGGAATGTCTAGCACATCAGAAAATAATTTTCACACCAGAATAACACGATCCCATCACTATTTCGTTTGCTTTATTTACTTGGCAGCACTGCATTTTATACACGCACACATAATTTAGGAGCATGGATATAGAAAGTAAACCTTTCTGACTAAAGTATGACAGCTCTGGCCTGGCCTCTTTGATAATAATATTAAAATTGCAACTTGGTTTCTTCCATGGGAATGGATTCAATGAAAGAATGCCAACAGGGTTGGGTGTGGCTACATACCACATTTCATCTGAATCTGCCCCAAGGCAGTAGTTAGGAGGCAGGCAAGGTACTTCTAGACAAGTAAAGACAGGCAAAACTAATAAAATTATGTAAAATTTAAAAATAAAATAAAATCAGAAAAAAAAAAAGACAGACATTAAAACTCTGAAATAAATCCAAGACTAATATTACACTATGGAAATATGAAACTGTTTTAAAAAATTGTAACATCTGACTTGGAATATTTAGAAGATTTTTGCCCAAGAATCAACATTTTAAAACACAGGTTTTCCCCCTGCCAACACTTTTCTTTTATTATTTTTTAGGTGGTCAATTACTTAATTCACGAAAATATTTTCCATTGGACAGATAAAAATAAGTGTTCAGAAGAGAATCTTTAAAGAGTAACATTATATGCAGTGAGCCTGGACTGCTTTGTTTTCTTCAAACTCTTATTTAACTAAACAGCCCGCTTTAACTTCTAACTTATAGGGTTTGACATAAATCAAAATTAACACGATTTATTTAACTTTTAAACTATAGTTAGGTTATCAACAAAGTTTCAAAGGAAAAATACCCCTCAATCATATTTTTGGAAAAGATTAAAAAGGAAGGAGATATAACTTAGATGGTTAATAAAAGTGGGAAAAATTAGGCCAAAAAAAAAAAAAACCCACACCACCACATCTGTAAAATCTTAACCTAAGTTACAAACATAGACCAACTATTTAAATGAAGAAGAAACTAATGACATCCCTACCTTGAGAAACATCATTTTCATGCCAAGGAAAAAGCTAAATTAGAAGCTCTGATACTTGCTATCAAACTAAGCTAGAGTCAAAAACGAATCTTTGTTTTCAGCTCACTGGTTGATCCTTGCAAAGAATATGTACCAAAGAGTGACTTTATGAAGTGCAGAAAGAAGGAAACTTACTTTGCCTGTGACTGCTGACCAAACTTTTAAAGTGTTGTCATCAGAACCACTAACGATTCGGTTACCACAAAACTGCAGGCACGTGATCACGTGATCATCATGTCCCTTCAGCACCTACGACACAGATGTGCAGATCAGAAGCACGGTAAACACCGGCGGAAGGAAAGCGAGGCCATGAATAGCAACGGAATGCACAGTCTACTTCTAGAACAAAAATTTATGCAAAGTGCGAAGTATCCTTCCTGGCAGATGAATCAAGTATCAAACATCTTGTTTCCGTATTCTACTACCTATACATGAGACATCAACCACTAAAATCAGTCAAAACCTCATAAAGATGGTTTGAATGCAAATGTCTTTTATACCATCTATTTTATCTTTTCAAACCAAAAGAATATGCACTTCAGTTGTGCAATTTTGACACACAAAAACAAAAGTACCTACTAAGTGCAGAAAGACAATACTCACCAACCTTTTCAACTTAAAAAGTCTGTCATAACATGTATGTATTAATACAAAATGTCTCCCCAGATTGCTTTTATTCCAGTTAAAAAATACAGCCAAGAATTTCAAGCATTTTTGCCATTCTTTATATACTTGAAATGTTACAAGGCAGAAAATCAGAATTAGGCTTAAATTTATAAAATTAAAACACACAAAAGCTACCAAACAAGCCCCCCAAACATGCTGCTGCTGCTGCTAAGTTGCTTCAAGCATTCCTCAAAAAATCATGCTTGGTCAGAGAGAACAAATTCTTAGGTATAAGTATGACACAAAATTCAACAGGATATTCAGAAATTTTCATTTACATGCAATAGATAGAACAGGTAAATCAACTCATCTTTTATTCAAGTACAATTAGTCGTCAATTTTATTCAAGTACCAAGTACAATTAGTTGTCAGACTAGAGAAAAATTAGTAAAGAGGAACACTGTCAGTTACATTTTCTGTTATTTTAAAAATATATTGTTTTCCTTGTACAGAAGATGGGCTGTCAAATCACACGGCTTGCCAGGGAAAGAGCGCACTGTGTACCACAGCACTGATTAACGGTTTCTGTTAGACTGCACTGCGTTCAGTTACCTTAGGAGACTTGAGTTCTCCCGCCTCCAGTTCGTATCAATTCTGTGCTGTCTGATGTATGCACTTTTCCAAGGACTATGGATGAAACCCGGTTTTATTACTTTTCTTCTCTTGATGTGCAATGGTTCATCAATACCTGAAAAGTGGAACATTTAAAGAGTATAACTGCCTTTACCAATAATACAAATTACACATTTTATAATGTATCTAATTTTCTCCTATGCTCAAAACCACCGAAATGCAGAACACGAACACTGTTATGACAAAACAATCATGTAAATTTTGCATTCTGTATGGCATGTTGTATATTAACTGTTTAATTTCTCTCTTAGAATAATTCTATAAAATGTTGGTGAGGATGTGCATAAATTGGAACCCTTGGGCAATGCTTGTGGGAATGTAAAATGATATAGCTGCTATGAAAAACAGTATAGCGATTCCTCAAAATAAACATAAAATTACCACATGACCCAGCAATTCCACCCTGGACACAACACCCAAAAGAACTGGAAGTAGGGACCTGAACAGTTATTTGTCTACCCACGTTCACACCATCGTTCTTTATAACAGCCAAGAGGTGGAAGCAACCCAGTGTCCACAGATGGATAAATGGAGGGAAAAAGTGGTATATACAGACAATGGAATGTTTAGCCTGAAGAAAGGAGGAAATTCTGACACATCTGGGTAAATCTTTAAGACATTATGCTAAGTGAAATAAGACAGTCACAAAAAGACAACTATTGTATGATTATATTTACATGAGGTCCCTAGGGCAGTCAAATGTATAGAGACAGAAACCAAAATGGTGGTCTCCAGGGCTGTGGGGAGGAGGAATAAGGAGTTACTGTTAAATGGGCATGGAGCTGCAGCTGGGGAAGATGACGACGTTCTGCAGATGGATGGTTGTGACGGCTGCAGGACCAAGTGCAATGTCAATGGACTTAATGCCACTGCAACGTACACTTAAAAATGGTCAAAGTGATAAATTCTATTTGTGTGTAAATTATCACACTGTTTAAAAGGGTCATTAAACAATGATTCTATGAGAGAAAGTAAAGCGACCATAATTAATCCTACTTTATGATGACTTGAGAAGGAAGGGTTTCCTGGGCAGTGGCAGGATGAGAAACCAAGGACTCTGGATCTTCACTTCCCAGCTTTACTAACCATCGGTGTTGCCCACTCCACTATGATCTCCGTGAAGTGGAGGAGAACCGACACTGCATCTGTCTTACCCTCTATGATTCTTTCTTAAAAAGTTTGCTTGTCGAAGGCAAATAATATTTTAGCATAGTTTTTTTCAAAAATAATACTTTTCTAGATGCCTGCTGGAAAAAACATTCTCTTTTTTGAATTAATATGGATGATACCTACACCATTAGTAAGAAAGGGGATTTTTTTTTTTAACAAGTCTCAGAATACAAGCTCTATGGTGGGAAGATTACGGGCGTGATCTAGCACGTAAGAGGTGTTTAATCAATATTCGTGGAAGAAATGAAGAGACTACAATTTGAGTATTTAATTGCTAATTTAATTTGGGGGTTATGTTTATATTGTCTTCATCTTGACTTTCTCACTGTTTATTAATTCTACTGGAGACCAGGAAGCAAATCAGATATATTTCACTGTTAGTTACAATGCTCATTAAAGGGGTTAGTGCCAAGATTTGGCTCATCTGAACATGCGGAATAACCTGTGGGTTTTATATATTAGGTGAATGTAAATGAAGATGCAGTCTTGATTCCTTGATAGGCTGCCAAAGTTCTTTTTTAAATTGATTCACCACTTTATTCTACAAGCACAAAAAACTTACTATTTTTTTGTTGTGTTTTGTTTTCAGAATCACTCTGCTTTTTCGAACCACAAACATTTTCTCTCTGTGATTTTGAACCTTACCCTCTTCTTTGCATTTTTCTCTCCAGAGAAGGTTGTCTTCAGCCAAAATTCTCCAGTAGCGGCACGTCTGAGCCGCCTGCAGCAGGTCTTTGGGTTCCAGGAATGACAGCACGTAAAGTGCCAGCTACGGAAAGAAAAAGCACAGCGTACCCGGCGCCTCTTTTTAATTAGGAAACACTCTCTGTAGGGCAAAGTGCCTATAGATAAACGCAATGTAATTCTACATTCTAGTTACTAATACTATGGAAAGGCAGCACCTCCTAATATTCAATTTTAACAAACACACACCAGATTTTAAAATATACTATTGATCTTTATGAACTTGATCCTAGTAACTCCTCACTTCTTCAAGGAATACTTATTAAACCCCTCTGCCTTTTCTCCTCCCTTTGCTCTGTGAGCCCCGACTCAGGAATTTTATCAAATCTATTTATATATATTTTTACTTTATTAGTTCTTTAAATGTTAACTTTTTCTGTCCTTACTAAAATATAATTTCACTTAAAATGAAATTCCTATATACTCTGTGTGGCATGATTTCAGAATCCTTTGAAATGAGATAATTCATAGTTCTTTATCATATCAAAGTGTTTATATCAGAATGATGAACTTTTCAAACATTTACACCCTTTACTTGTCAATGACAAAGGCTTATAAAAGTGACTGGGTTCTCATTCCTTTATATTGCTTATGGGGACTTTCTTGATGGGCCAAATAGGGTTGTGTATTTGAGCTAGGTCTTTGACATATCATTGATTTAAAAATTTTATTTACAATACTTGCAAACCATCAATTTATTTCCAGTGTGTAAAGTCAAGTAGAATAAATAAAAGAGCAGGAAAAGGGGAATGACAGCTTCTGACTATGCTCATTCAATCAGCCTCACAAATCACATAAAAATTCAAATTACAATATTAGGACAGAATGAACTAAACAGAACAAAAAAGCTGGCTTTTCATGTAAACTAACTTATAGATTAAGATAAATTATCATTTAAAGGGCCTAGGCTCATATAGGGAGTAAAAACATATTCTGAATAATTTTTTGATGTTAAAGAGGAATTACATGAAATAAATTACGCTTTCCCAATGACTTTTTATATATAGAGTTCATCATTAATCACATATTTATTGAGTACATTCTTTATAGAAAGTATTTCAACCAGTCAGTATTCAATTTAATACTCCGATTGACAAATGACAGTGAAAAAATTTTTGTGGAATAATTATTTTTGGTCTATCAAAAAAGACCATTCAGTATTATATATGGAAGTTCATTTAAAATAAAAAGGCATAACTATATTCAACAATCTATATATATGTGCATGTTCATATATATATACTGCTGCTGCTACTACTGCTAAGTCGCTTCAGTCGTGTCCGACTCTGTGCGACCCCATAGACGGCAGCCCACCAGGCTCCCCCGTCCCTGGGAGTCTCCAGGCAAGAACACTGGAGTGGGTTGCCATTTCCTTCTCCAATGCATGAAAAGTGAAAAGTGAAAGTGAAGTTGCTCAGTCGTGTCCGACTCTTAGAGACCCCATGGACTGCAGCCTACCAGGATCCTCTGCCCATGGGATTTTCCAGGCAAGAGTACTGGAGTGGGGTGCCATCGCCTTCTCCAATATATATATACACACACATATACAAATACACACATATATAATTTGACAATATATTTTTAATGGATACTCCATAAACCACTTAATTTTGAAATTATCAATCAATCAAAGCCTAGGCAAGTTTCTCAGTGTCAGTCTAATATCATACTATTAGTCTTCTATGTGAAATTGACATTTAACACAGAAATTATCAGGTACAAAGTTATATCTGTGGAAAAGAAATGCTTAATGCTCAAGATATTTAGAATAGTCAAATGAAAAAGTCTATACTTTAGTAATCCAGCTGAAGCTGAAAACAAGCATTTTACAGAAACATTCAATGGATCTTAAATGCTAAGAAACAAATCCAGAGTGGCTCAGATTTCAAAAGTTTATCTGCAAATTAACAGACAAAATTTCCTTTATTACTGGTGATTAAGATATCATCTAGTCCAGTGTCTGAATGCATTAAAAAGAAATGTAAAGAAATACTCAAGTGCTAAAGAAAGTTGAAGTGCTAACTCCACAGGTAACTGGCACCCATTCCTTTTAAAACAGCAAAGGCCCTAACTCAACAATGAACTTCAACTTATTAAATGCTTGTCTATTCCACCAAAACATCCTGATGTTATAGAAAACACACATAGCCAAATAGAAAAATATTAATAAGAAAATCAGAATCAGGAAAAATATAAATCAGAAAACGTTTAAACTACAGAAGAAGAACACAAAATATATTGGCAACAATATTCTACATGGTTTTTTAATTAGGCTGCCAAGCAAAAACAAAACAATAATTAGTTATACCAGTTTCTCAAAGAACACAAGGTTTTGCGTTCCTTATGGGAACAGATAGTGGGCAGTGTCCCAAACTACTTCTCTACAACACTGAAGAAGAGGGGTTACAGGCTTCTGGGAGTCACATCAAATGGTCTAGCGAATGCAATTTTCTATTCATTTGTATTAAAGGTAAACTCTGGAACAGTAATTCTTCCTAAGGACTACTTCTACACAAGAGAAGCTCTTAAACTGAAGATTTATTTCAGGTAATTTTATTTTCCTCGCCCAAACTTGTCATTTCAATTAGAGTTGCTAATTTTTGTTTTTTTGCTATAACTTATATAAAAGACCACCATGTTATATTTAAAAAGTGGATAATACTTTCTCAGAATTGCTATATTTCAGTGAATTAAACTAATTAAAAAAAAAAGGAACAAACAAAATGTTGGCCGATTCTGTATTAAAAATTTAGGTTTTGTTGTAGATCATCAACTGTTACCATTCTGCTCTTTTTGGCATTTACTTATAAACTAAGGATAATGGTCTTTATCACAAGTCTCCCATGTGAGACTAGTGAGATATTTTGTCAAGGTTTTTGAGAGTAGGTAAGTAAGTGTTGGTAAAGGACTTTGAGATCTTTTGAAAGGAATTATAAAAAATTATTATAAGTTCACTTCCTGACATTATTATTATTATTAAATAATAATAGTACTTAGTCTCCAATAAGATGTTAGTCTCCTTGACGACTTTAGATCTATACCATTATTTCTTTATATATAAAATAAAGCATTTTTAAAAATAGAAATTTTTTTTTTTAGCAGTTAAAATTATACTCAACATCTTGTGATAAGCCATAATGGAAAATAATATGAAAAATAATGTGTATGTATGTTTAACTGAGTCGGTTTTCTGTATAACAGTAATTATCACAATGTAATTCAACCACACTTCAATAAGAAATAAATTAAAGAGGGTGGGCGGCAGGGGGAGACAGGTGTCATGCTAAGCCAGGCTCACTCATTCTCCTGTCTAGCAACACTTCTTTGCCCTCAGGCAATCTCTCAAAGGAATGCTTAATCCAAGAAAATCTTTATTGCCATGGTTATCAATAAATTATACTTTTTAGATTCTTAGCAATTTTTATAAATCATATTTTTTGTGTGTGTTACGAAGCTACTATAGAAATCCAAATAAAGCAAAAAGCTCACAATCTTTAGAGATAAGAGGAAAAACTAGACTCAGAGAGAAGTCTATATTAACAAAAATACTACCTTCTAAAATATGGAGGATTATCAAGGAAAACTATGACAAATATATCAAAGGTGAATAAATTCACTTTCAGTCAAATACATATAAAAGAGTTTCCCATTATTAGCACCCTTCTGGAAGTAAAGACAGTTTATGTCACTTTCATAAGCCAAATCTATCCAAAGGGTTCAGTTTTAGAATGAGCCAGCAAGAATACAAAATTGTTTTCTGGAACAATGTCATTTAAAAAAATCACTCCAAAGTAGCAACATTTCAGGAAAATGATGTTTTTTTCCACTTTGATTTTTCCTGGAGTTATACTTAATTTCATCCATTAACTATGATGAAACCAATTTTATAAATATCCAATGTGAAATTATCATCAGGACTATCTTTAATACCCTTAAGATATGTAGAATGGTTATCTGAAAAAGAAATGAACTTCCTTTCTCTTCAAATTTGAAGTTTCAGGACTGTTTGTATTTATATGAACATAAATGGTATTTTATATTGTCTTCTGGCTGATCTATAATTGCTGCTGCTGCTGTTAAGTCGCTTCAGTCGTGTCAGACTCTGCGCGACCCCATAGATGGCAGCCCACCAGGCTCCTCAGTCCATGGGATTTTCCAGGCAAGAGTACTGGAGTGGGGTGCCATTGCCTTTTCCAGCTGATCTATATAAAAATTTTGTGAAAATATAAATCTTGGCAGCATTGATTAATGTTATTTCTGTTTGCTGACAAAAATGGAACTATGATGCCTACAACCTCAATGAAAGAACTACATCTAAACCATGCCTTATTTATGTAGTCAGGAATGCACATATGATCATAGTCTATGATACAGAAACAAAGATGCTTTATATTATACAAAGATATTAAAACAAATAGGTATAAGTAATTCTAAAAGAAATGCTCTAAGAAATGTAATTGGAATGGGAAATCTGTGATTTTGCGTGTGTGTGTGTGATGGGGTGAAAAGCGAGATGAGTAACAGAAGATACACATGTGAAATTTTATATACTTCAAAATAATCACATAATGTAACTCACAGAGAAGTACAATCCAACAGAATTATGAAACTATTACTCTTAAAGAGACTTAGGATAAACAAACAACAAAATAAGAAAAAATACTGCTGTTTTAATAAAATAAGAATAAAAAAAACCTACTAATGTAATGAATACACCAAGACAATTAAAGGTAGGACTTCAAATCAGCTGGGAAAAAAATCTTGGTAAAGGAACAATCAAATTAGTGAAACTCAATAGCTTGGTCTCATGTATGACTTCTTCCAGTGGTGAAGAGAAGATACTTACTCCGTAAGTATACTTTAATCGAAAATTATGCTAAACTATGGCAGCTTATCATTTACAGCCCCCTTTAACACTAATTAAGTGTTAAATTGACAATACTGAATACTGTAATTAGCACAACAACATCTAAAGAGGGTAGCTGTTGGTTTATATTTTCAAATAGCACCAGTGAAGAAGATAACTGACAATCCTTACCTCTTTAGGGAGCAAGGAAATGAAGTCTCGTTGAAACTGGGGTTCTATCACTTGCATCATGTGTTTTACCTGGGTTGGTTCACAACTATCAATAAGTTCATCTAAAGCAAGCAATTTCTCTGGTCCACTCCAGCTCTATCAAAGAGGAATTAGAAATTCTTATTATTTTAATAAATGTCTCAAATTATAAACTTAGAAAGGAAAATCAACATCTACACACAATATAAAAAGTGGCTACTTACAAGACACTGAAGTGATAATCACTGAGCCTCTTCAAATTTACTAGCTATCTTTATTTTGTAAAAGCTTTGAGCTTGACAGAAAAATACTTTTGCATATTATTATAACTGTGATATGTTCATCTACCACCAAGATACTGGTTGAGAAATCAAAATTTTATTCAGAAACATTGGTTTGGGCTATTGAGTAAAGAGAGAATTTTGAGAGATGATTTTCCTTTCTTCCCTTCCTTTCCAGTGGGCACCATAAAACTTCATGGTTTTAGTAAGGCACTCATCTGAGAGCAGACTAGCAGCATCGACTAGAGAAAAATTAATAACTGGCTCGAATGCCCATCTGACACATATTTTCCACAAATTAAAAGGGCTTTGATTTGCTATGTGAAAATAATTTCAAATAAAAAACAGCAAATAACAGTAAATGGCAGCTGACTTAGTAAAATCAGAATATGAAGAAAGGTTAAGATGAAAAAGAATAAGAAATAAAGTATATATTATGGAAAAACAAAAACAATTATACCTCAAAAATATGAGCTCCATTAACCTATACTAAGGGGGTTGCTTTAATTTTCCTTTCCCCTCAGTGAGGAACACCTGCCCAGAAATGCCATGATTCTTAAAAGGAAAACCCAGACAGACATGTGAATCATTTAAAATGTCAGGGCTCTCACGCACAAAAGTCAAAGAAAACATTTAAGTAACTCCGAAACACTTAAATGAAAAAACATTCTTGAGCAAGTTGATATAGTACCTTTATGAATTATTATATCCATTTTGGAAATGGGAGAAGAGAGAACAATATGTGAGGTTTGGAGCTAGAAAAATCTGGATTTTGACATTCCATTTTTCGCTCAAACTAGGAACCTGGATTTTGTCATATATGAAATAGACAACAGTTGAAAACTGAGATATTCTGAGGTCACTGAACACCTTTTTAAAGTATTTCTTAAAATATTTACCCCTTCAGAATCTGCAATGAATCCTCTCTCTTCTATCTTAAAGTGTAGACTAAACTAATAACTAGCAAACACTTCAGTAGTGCTTCCATAGTACTACTACATAATAATGTCACAAACATTATCTCACTTAGTCATAAAAACTCTGGGGAGTATCTCCATTTTTACCTTCAAATATGAGGAAGCAGAAGCTCTAATAAGCTGTATTTTTTCCTTTTACCTTGACACACATACCCAGAACATTCTCCTGAGTACTCACTGTGTATCCTTTTTGGTTAGGGTGAAGATTTATACATAGAAATTAAAAATATCCATATATGTGTATATGCACATACATGACCAATTAAAGGGCTTCCCTGGTGGTTCAGTTGGGAATGAACCCCCCTGTAACGTGGGAGACCTGGGTTTGATTCCTGGGTTGGGAAAATCCCCTGGAGAAGGGAAAGGCTACCCACTCCAGTATTCTGGCCTGGAGAATTCCATGGACTGTATAGTCTAGGGGCTGCAAAGAGTTGGACGCTACTGAGTGACTTTTACTTTCTTTCTTCCATTTGACCAGTTAAAAGTAGTTAATTTGAAGTTTATTTCACTCTGTTTTCCTCACACAGCTTCAAATCCTGGCTCAAAAATTACCTCTTTGACAAAACTTATGCTGATCAATTGCCACTCATCCGTGACTTAGTAACAGTACTACAAACTCTGAGTTATTGATTTACATTCCTCACGGGAAGAGGTCGGTTCTTATAATATGCTGTTCTTCTCTATCTACATGATTAGGATTCATGGACACTAGTATAAAAACATGCCTTTTTTGGGTAATAGATAACTGCTGACTTGTTAATATACTATGCATGTTTAATATTTTTCTTTCCTTCAGCTAACGTATTATTTACTGTTTGTAAAAAAGGAACAGAAGAGCGGTATGAACACTCAGTATCTAAGTGCTGCGTGCATATGTGCACACTCAGTCGTGTCCAACTCCCTGCACCCCGTGGACTGCAGCCCGCCAGGCTCTTCTCTCCATGTAATTTTCCAGGCAAGAATACTGGAGAGGGTTGCCATTTCCTTCTCGAGGGGATCTTCCCGACTCAGGGATTGAACACTCATCTCCTGCAAAGTTCTTTACCACTGAGCTACCAGGAAGCCTCTAACAAAAAAAAAAAAAAATATATATATATATATATACATATATACATATATATATATATCTTTTCAAGGATTTTAGGGCTGCAGTATACAATGATAAAAGCTAGATTAGAAGATAAATAACTAATTCAGATCTTAGGTAAATGTTAGAAACTGTGCCACGACCTTAAATATATATTTAAAGCAAAGGCCATGGTGAAAATAATGCCCATATAGCAAAATGCTTCTAAGACTTAAAATATTTGTTTTAAAATATTTGATAAGTTATATAAAATTTAAATTATATTTCAATTTGAATTACATATACATTCAGCAGATGTTACTTTATGACATTTTACTGAAACGGATACTACTAACAAAGAATTAGTAACATAAGCTATAAGCTACAAATAAATGAGACCGTTTTCAAGGACCATACATATTCAACCTTCCAATTACTTAAGTCACATCTCTTAGACAGTTCCAACAAAGGTCTGGACTACACAGGCCCTAGATTTCCTCTCTCCAGCCTGGGTTTCTTCCCTGAATTCCAGACCTGTATATAAAATTGCTTATTCAACATATATTCTTGGGTATGTGATAGAGACTATATCCATGATCTTGCTCTTCAAATATGCAAGACCACAATCCTCCTCATTTCAGTAAAATGTTCTTATTAAATTAGTTTGGCCCAAAACTCTGGAGTCATCCTCAACTCCCTCACTCTCACCATCAGACAGCTCTGATCCATCAGTCTATTCTACAGTCATAAAATGCAAAATGTATCCAGAATCTGACTATTACTACAGTGGTACCTGGGTTACTCCTGTTTTGCCCTCCTAGTTCTATTCTCCACAGAACAGCTGGAGTGAGAGTGCTGAACGTCAACTCACTCTCCTGCTTGCAGCCCTCCCGCTTCACTCACAGTAAAAACCAAAGTCCTCAGGGTGGTCCACGAGGCTCTAATTTTCTCTCTCTTTCCCACGTGTGCTCTGCCTTAGCCAGAGATCCTCCTTCTGTGCCTCAAACACACCCAGCATGCTCTGCTTCAGAGCCCTGATTCCTAGACTATTCTTTCCCTAGGCACCCACATGCTTTCCTTCTATAACACCTTCTCTGTGCAATTTCCAAAAATTGCAAACCATTTCGAAACCCCCTCCCTTTCCTGACTAAAGTTTTTCAGAAAAGGGTTTTTATTTATTTTATTCATTATTGTATCCCAGATTCAAATTAGGGCCTAGCACCTGACAGTTATTCTGTAAATATTTGTTGAATAAATGAATGAATCCCCAAAGAGTCAGGAAACACTGCACCAATGCTATCTCAAAACTCTTTCCACAGAAAGCTTCTATTCTGTATACCGGATTGTATCACTGGGACTTGCTTGTTTAGTCTGCTTCCAAGATTGGTTCCCAATTTTGACACATATGTGGTTTACTAGCAAGGAAAGGATGAGAACTTTGCAGTTAATGAATATATTAAAAAAATAACAACAACCTACATGGATCTTTAATGAGGTCTAGAGGAAAAAATACGATATTGGGGATCAGGAAACTGTAATTTTGGAGAAGATATTGCCACTAATTAGGCATCCAGTCACATCACTTGATGGCAAATAGATGGGGAAATAGTGGAAACAGTGGCTGACTATTTTTTGGGGCTCCAAAATCATTGCGAATGGTGACTACAGCCATTAAATTAAAAGATGCTTATTGTGTTGGAGAAGACTCTTGAGAGTCCCTTGGACTGCAAGGAGATCCAACCAGTCCATTCTGAAGGAGATCAGCCCTGGGTGTTCTTTGGAAGGAATGATGCTAAAGCTGAAACTCCAGTACTTTGGCCACCTCATGCGAAGAGTTGACTCATTGGAAAAGACTCTGATGCTGGGAGGGATTGGGGGCAGGAGGAGAAGGGGATGACAGAGGATGAGATGGCTGGATGGCATCACTGACTCGATGGACGTGAGTCTGGGTGAACTCCGGGAATTGGTGATGGACAGGGAGGCCTGGAGTGCTGCGATTCATGGAGTCTCAGAGTCAGACACGACTGAGCGACTGATCTGATCTGATCTGATTCCTTGGAAGGAAAGTTATGACCAATCTAGACTGCATATTAAAAGCAGAGACATTACTTTGCCAACAAAGGTCCATCTAGTTAAGGCTATGGTTTTTCCAGTAGTCACGTATGGATGTAAGAGATGGACGATAAAGAAAGCTGAGTGCCAAAGAACTGATGCTTTCAAACTGGTATTGGAGAAGACTCTTGAGAGACCCTTGGACTGCAAGGAGATCCAACCAGCCTATCCTAAAGGAGATCAGTCCTGAGTGTTCATTGGATGAAGGACTGATGTTGAAGCTGAAACTCCAGTACTTTGGCCACCTGATGCGAAGAGCTGACTCATTTGAAAAGACGTTGATGCTAGGAAAGATTGAAGGCAGGAGGAGAAGGGGATGACAGAGGATGAGATGGTTGGATGGCATCACCGACTCAATGGACACAGGTTTGAGTAAACTCCAGGAGCTGGTGATGGACAGGGAGGCCTGACGTGCTGCGGTCCATGGGGTTGCAAAGAGTTGGACATGACCGAGCAACTGAACTGACTGAATTGAATTAGGTTATAATGTACCTCTGCTAGAGCTTTGCCAAGAGAACTCACTGGTCATAGCAAACACCCTCTTCCAACAAAACAAGAGAAGATTCTACACACTGACTTCACCAGATGGTCAACACAGAAATCAGATTGATTATATTCTTTGCAGCCAAAAATGGAGAGCTCTATACAGTCAGCAAAAACAAGACTGGGAGCTGACTGTGGCTCACATGATGAACTCCTTATTGTCAAATTCAGACTTAAATTGAAGAAAGTAGGGAAAACCACTAGATCATTCAGGTATGACCTAAATCAAATCCCTTATGATTATACAGTGGAAGTGACAAATAGATTCAAGGAATTAGATCTGATAGACACAGTGCCTGAAGAACTCTGGATGGAGGTTCGTGACATTGTATAGGAGGCAGGAATCAAGACCATCCCCAAGGTAAAGATATGCAAAAAGGCAAAATGGTTGTCTGAGGAGGCCTTACAAATAGCTGTGAAAAGAAGAGAAGCAAAAGGTAAAGGAGAAAAGTAAAGATATACCCATTTGAATGCAGAGTTCCAAAGAATAGCAAGGAGAGATAAGAAAGCCTTCCTCAGTGATCAATGCAAAGAAATAGAGGAAAACAATAGAATGGGAAACACTAGAGATCTCTTCAAGAAAATTAGAGATGCCATGGGAACATTTCATGCAAGATGGGCACAATAAGGGACAGAAATGGTATGGACCTAACAGAAGCAGAAGATATAAAGAAGAGGTGGCAAGAATACACAGAAGAACTACACAGAAAAGATCTTCATGACCCAGATAATCACAATGGTATGATCACTCACCTAGAGCCAGATATCCTGGAACGCGAAGTCAAGTGGGCCTTAGGAAACGTCACTGCAAACAAAGCTAGTGGAGGTGATGGAATTCCAATTGAGCTATTCCAAATCCTGAAAGATGATACTCTTAAAGTGCTGCACTCAATATGCTAGCAAATTTGAAACACTCAGCAGTGGCCACAGGACTGGAAAAGGTCAGTTTTCATTCCAATCCCAAAGAAGAACAATGCCAACGGATATTCAAACTACCACACAACTGCACTCATCTCACATGCTAGCAAAGCAATGCTCAAAATTCTCTAAGCCAGGCTTCTACAGTATGTGAACCATGAACTTCCAGATGTTCAAGGTGGATTTAGAAGAGGCAGAGGAACCAGAGATCATATTGCCAACATCCGTTGGATCATGGAAAAAGCAAGAGAGTTCCAGAAAAACACCTATTTCTGCTTTATTGACTACACCAAAGCCTTTGACTGTGTGGACAAGAACAAACTGTGGAAATTCTTCAAAAGATGGGAATACCAGACCACTTGACCTGCCTCCTGATAAAACTTTATGCAGGTCAAGAAGCAACAATTAGAACTGGACATGGAACAACAAACTGGTTCCAAATCGGGAAAGGAATATGTCAAGGCTGTATATTGTCACCCTGCTTATTTAACTTATATGCAGAATAAATCATGAGAAATGCTGGGCTGGATGAAACACAAGCTGGAATCAAGACTGTGAGGAGAAATATCTCAGATATGCAGATGATATCACACTTATGGCAGAAAGCAAAGAAGAACTAAAGAGGCTCTTGATGAAAGTCAAAGAGGAGCATGAAAAAGTTGGCTTAAAACTCAACATTCAGAAAACGAAGATCATGGCATCTGGTCCCATCACTTCATGACAAATAGATGGGAAACAGTGACAGACTTTATTTTTGGGGTTCCAAAATCACTGCAGATGGTGACTGCAACCATGAAATTAAAGATGCTTGTTACTTGGAAGAAAAGTTATGACCAACCTAGACAGCATATTAAAAAGTAGAGCTGTTACTTTGCTGACAAAGGTGCTTCTAGTCAAAGCTACGGTTCTTCCAGTGGTCATGTGGACGTGAGAGCTGGACTATAAAGAAAGCTGAGCGCCGAAGAATTGATGCTTTTGAACTGTGGTGTTGGAGAAGACTCTTGAGAGTCCCTTGGACTGCAAGGAGATCCAATGCGCCAATCCTAAAGGAAATCAGTCCTGAATATTCATTGAAAGGACTGATGCTGAAGCTGAAACTCCAGTACTTTGACCACGTGATGCAAAGAGCTGACTCATCTGAAAAGACCCTGATGCTGGGAAAGATTGAAGGCAGGAGGAGAAGGGGATGACAGAGGATGAGGTGGTTGGATGGCATTACTGACTTGATGGACATGAGTTTGGGTGGACTCCAGGAGTTGGTGATGGACAGGGAGGCCTGGTGTGCTGCAGGGTAGTTGCAAAGAGTTGGACATGACTGAGCAACTGAACTGAACTGAATTTACTTCTGTAGGCCTTAGTTCTGATAATTAATTTATTTCTGCTCTGAAAAGTAGCTGTTCTTATAAAGAAAAAAGCATTTTCCTTTGGTCTCACATGGCAAAATTAGTGGAAACATATTGAAAGGGATAGGAAAAACATTCCAAATTCAGAAAGGATCAAGATAAACAGAATTTAATTTGTGTACAAAATTAAAATGCAGACTTGAAAATTCCCCATGAAAGTATTATTTGATTTCAGGTAATTAGAGAGTACACGAAAGTAGTAGAGAAGAGTAGAAGGAGCCCTGAACTGTAATCAGGGGCTTAGTTTCAGGGAAGCCCCTTAATTAGTCTGCGTCTCAGAGACCCCACCTTATGTATAATGAAGGGCTTGGCCAGACCAGTGGTTCCCAGGTGCTGGCTGAGTGTTGCAAAAATCAGGGAGTCCTCCAATGCACCATCCAAGAGGTGGTCAAGGTGGGGCTGAGGGCATGTTATGTTTTAAATAACCAACGTCTCCAGTAGTGATGCAGGCGATTCACAAGCGAGCAGTGGTCATCAGTGGGGATGATCCTTGGCAGCATCTCATTCAGATATACATATTCTATGCTTTTAGGCAGTCCAGCGCCTAAATTTCATGTGATGAAGAACTCACTTCTCTAGTACCTCCAGAAGATGGTTATCTAGTCTGTTTGAACAGTTTCAGGACTAGAATACTTAGTATCTCTATTCTTCTCTGGGTCAGTTCTAATTGTTAAGTTCAAATTTACATCAAAATCCAACTCAAAGAATATGATCCAGGTTTTGTTTGCTGAAGAAACCAATAATCAGTCTGATTCTACTTTTACATAGAAGTCTTCAAGATGTTAGACAGAAACATTTTCCCTTAGTCCTCTCTGGCTACATACATGACCTTCTTCCACTCTTTCTCACCTAACAGGGCTTCTTGATTGGACAGTTTCAAATACAACAGCAAAGCAGTTCTGTATTCATTTACTTCTGGCACTATTCTGTTTTAATATTTTGTTGATTAGCAAATAAAAGAGATCCAAATAAGTTAGAAAACATGTACGATTTCTAAGTGTTACCATAAAACCTAAGTCCTCCAAAACAGTAGTTTTTACTCCACTTTTAATTTCAAAACACAGAAGTATTTTCTGTTTTATTATTGAAAACATATTAAGGAGTGTAACAGGTATTTTCGAAGTACATATAGCTTTAATACAATACAAATATGCTTTGACTAAAATAATGCTGATACTGTTAATCTGATGACATTGGTGTGAAGCTAGTGTTAACAGCCTCTTCTCAGGCCCGAGAAAACTGAGGCTCACAAAGGATACTTCTCTTATTGAGTTCCTACTGTATTTTCAAGTATAGCTTTAAGCACATTTACACATTTTCTCTCCTTTGACAACTTTTTAGTGTTGTATCTGTTTCACGGAGGATAAGAACAATGGCAAGAGTGGTTACATAATATCAATGAAATTACCCAGTTATTAAGAGGCAAATCCAGAATTGGTACTAAAAGCTTCTCCTTCTAAGTCGAAGTGCTTCTCATTATATCAGGATACTTCTGAATATCAATTTTAGAGAATGTTAATATACCTTTACCTAGTCTAACATCTGCAACTGAAAAACTATATATTAACACTCAAATGACATGAAACAAAAAAATGGCCAATCCTCTGCTCCCAAATTAACAATCTGAAAGCATCAATCTGGTGTTGCCAAAAAAAAAAAGAATTAATGGCAACTGAAAATTCAAACAGTACAAAATTTTTGGACTTTTTTACTTTTGTTTCTAATTGGCGCTTCTATTTTAGAGTGGCATTCTGTTTCAATTTCCTTTTATCTAAAATGGTGTATCATTTGTTCTTATTCAATTTATAAATTGAGTACAGAGTACTTTGTCAGAATAGATGGAGCTGGACCAAAACAATGCTGTATCACTGTCTTAGGAGCAATAGCAGAACAGTAAGGGGACAAGTTCTCCCATTTTGCTTGTTATGCCACGGAAAAGGCCTCATTAAATGCCCCACAGCACATCTGTAGAAATCAAGCCAGTTTAATTATCCTTCAACTATACTACATAGGTCAACTCACGACTCCCCCACTTTACTATGAAATTATCTCTCTCCAAGTTAAGCATTAAAGCATTGCAAGCCTTTAGGCAAGAAAGTGATTCATTCCTAGTTACTCTGGCACCAGCCCTGAAAATAAAAGGCATGAGGCACCACAATGAGGCCATGGGTGTGTCAGGCAGACAACGTACTCAAAGGATTAAGGTCTTGATCTATCTATCTAGCTGACCTTCTGCTGCTAGTAAATTTTTTTACTACAGAATAGTTATGTGAAAAAAATATAGTATTAAGCCTTCAGGGATAATTCTATATGTTAGTTTACTAAATACCATTGATTCAGACAAGTTTTTTTTTTAATTTACAATTAACATTTCTGAAGTTGGGATGCATCTAATAATCTATGGTATCTCAGATCTGATGACCTCATGGTAACATGAGAACATTTCATTAAGAAAAGCATGAGTGAGCTAAATAAGCAAACATTGAACAAAGGATTCCCTAAAACACCCTCAGTGCAAAATAGAGCACAAAAGCTCCCTACTATATAGATCAGCATTTGAGAGTGTTCTCTTAAAATTGGTAAAAACTACATAGCTAGCAAAGAATATTCTGGAACTCTGAAACACTGGGGGGGAAAAGGCCCATACTACATACAAAATAAGTTACAGTCTAGACTCCCTTCTGATAAGCTTTGCATATAAAGTAAACACTCTGCAGGGCGTCTACACTGATGATGAAACTGTTACTGACAGTGTAATTTCCCATCGTGTTGGGACTTTCCTATAAAATCACATGAACACCATGTTCTCGAGTGTTGTACTGCTCACACTGTATGTGAGTGTAAGCATGACAATGCACACTCATGTTCTGTCTCCTGGGCTCAATCAGAGATGATATAACCGTTAAAGCATTTCTTTAAGGCATTATAAGTGTCTGAGTTCTTTTTCACCTCTAATGGGGGGGAAGGGGGTGGATACACCTCTTTTTAAAAGAATGAGACAAAAAAATTTAGAATTCTGAGGGCATGTTTAGGAAAAGATTAAAATAAATAAATCATGAACCTAAGGTAAAAGAACTTAGATGAGGGGAGAGAATAATTCTTATGAAAGGTAAGTTTAATTAACAAATGACTATGAAAACAAAACAAAAAGCTTTGTAATTGTAGTGGTTCATAACATCTTAACAGTAAAGTGCAACTTTCATGCCTCGAAGCCATAGATTCTCAAGTTCAGTAGCTGCTATTCTGGGCTAGATTACTCTGTGTTGAGGGTGGCTGTCCTTCACACTGACCCCACCCATCAGATGCCAGCCGTGTCCTGCACCCCAACCTCGGCTGCAACGACTAAAAATGTTTCAAGCACAGGAAAATTTGCCCCCTGTTGAGAAGTGCTGTTCTAACCTTTCAGTTATCAACTAGAATAAAAAAAGGTTATTCTAGTTTCTCTGAAATTACCTGAAGAGTAGAAAACAATTTTAAAAATCCATTTTAAAGAAACATTGCTTCAAGTACATATTCCAGCTACAGAAGAAAAAAACTGGGACATTCAGTATTTGCTCAAGTATTTAAAATATTGGGATTTACATAAATAAATAGGCACTTAAAAATCAGAAATAAATAAAATCCATAAAGTATCTTCTTTTTCAACCATTATTCCCCTAGGATTCAGAAAATACCATCAATCGAACAGTCAGACGTAAGGAAATATATTCATTTACACTAGTATGGTGAGTATAATCAGGGATACCTTCACTTTACATACTTTATATTATTTACTATTTACAAAGAATGTTTAATCCATACCAACTACTTTGCTAAATACTTGATTTCTATGCATTATCTCACTAGAAGAAGAGATAAATTAACTTAATATCACTATCATGAGTTAAAAAATTCCTAAGATTCAAGGTTTGGTTGTAACCAATCTTCCTGGTAAACTTCCCCAAACTTTATATGCTAGTAAAATACAGCAATCAGAATTCTGAGCACAATAAGCTACACACAAGCATGGCATCTATGGAGAAAAGCTGCATCAGCTCTTGGAGGCTATGAGGGTAACGGTGATGGATAAGTTACTACCAGTGACTAATACTCCTAACTGCTTAACTTCCAAACCATGCTGTTTAGAAAACAAGTACATTCATTAACACCAGAAATCCAAACACAAAAGAGAAATGAAATACCTTATTATCTAGAAAGCAATGAACAGTGCAAATGGACACTTTACACAAAATAAGGATTGGACCCTCTTGATTAACACAGTTAAAATTTAAAGTGAGTTCCCTTGTATTTAATAGCATTTTTTAATTAAGATATACTTCACAAACATAAAATTCACCATTTAAATGTACACTTCAATAGCTCCCCACACATCCATCTTGTGTAACCATCACCACTGTCCGATTCCAGATCACTTCCATCACCCCTGAAAGAAGCCCAGTGCCTACTGGCAGTCTACCCTCCAAACATCACCTAGCGATCACTAACTAATCTACCTTCTGTCTCCCATGGATCTGTCTGTTCTAGATATTTCATATAAGCACACATCATGTGGCCTTTTGTGTCTGACTTCCTTCACTTCGCATATGGTTTTGAGGGGTCATCCATGGTGTAGCATGTTCCTTTTCATGGCTGAATAATCCCTTATTGTCACAGCAACTAAGTGAAGCATTTCAAGTACTGTGTTTAGACATGTCACCTGAAACATTTTCAGCCATTCCTGGAGGCCTGTAGGTGGTTGCACAGATGTAATTCGGCGTCGTTGTTGCCCTTGACCATTGGCTGCTCTCAGGTCTCCAAAAGTTGTTGGTGTTGCTGAACATGGTACAAGCCCAGTGGTACTACAAAAATACAAGGGTGGAAGCAAAGACAGATGTTTATTAAGAATTATGGGCTCAAATAAGAATGAGATGATACGGTATATTTCAAACATCAAATTATTATTTTTACTTGCTTATTCCCAGAAAGCAAGGATACACAAAACCTATTCTGCTATTCTTAGGTAGGTTTCCTCCCTCCTACATAACCAGCTGTTTTTATCCCAGCACAGCTAATTGCAACCAAATGGTAGAATCTCTATGGCAAAACTTCAAGTTGTTGATAACATACAAATAATGTTAAAATACTTTCTTAGAAGATTCAGGTTCCACTTGTCCTATGACTGGTCTTTAGAACATTATTAAACAAAAGTTTAAATTTCTTTCATAAAAAGGTGTGTAAGACTTATTAATGCTCTAAAATATGGTTAAGTAGTAGTACGTTCAAAGGCTTTAGACATTTCACTGGTAACATTATTCCTTAAGTTTGCCCCTGATGCCTTCTAAATTATTTTGTATTTGTCTATGCTTCTCTAATTTTCTATTGTTATTATTAAGCTTAGTCTAGATAGTATAAGGAGAAGGAAATGGCAACCCACTCCAGTGTTCTTGCCTGGAGAATCCCAGGGATGGGGGTGCCTGGTGGGCTGCCGTCTATGGGGTCACACAGAGTTGGACATGACTGAAGTGACTTAGCAGTAGCAGCAGCAGATAGTATAAGAGTGAGCCTTGATTAGAAATGTATTTACTCAAACAGGTAGGTAGTGAGCACATATTATATTATAAGCAAAATTAAGTGAAATGAGATCATCAAAATACTTTTATCCAATAATTTAAATTCTGAGACAGTAAACACACACACACACACACCACAAATCTGAAATTCAATTAATTCTGCCAACTAATAAAATAAGTAAATACTCTATTTTAGAGACGTGTGGAAAAAAGGAACAGGAAGATTCAATTAACAAAATTACATTTGCAAAGTAATCTTCAGTTTATTGAGCTAAGACAGTACAGTGTTTAAAATCCAAAGAACATATAAATTGTATCCTGACAGTTAACTACTAAGGTCTGAAAAATTACTAATGAAGTAACCCCAATTCTTTTCTATCTAGCATAGCTCATTATTTTGCTTAAAAATGCATCTGTCACCAGAAAAATACAGAAAAATCTTCATATCTACCACTTTTAAATCTTTTAACCTTATTCATCGAAGATGGTCTCTTACATAAAACAATTAAATCTATTTTTTCTTCTATCAAATTTTAAAGGTAAGCTCTATTTTCTCCTCTGAAATGAAATAGAATGTGATTATAACTTAAATTTTCTAATAAAAATAATGAAAAATCATAGTCTCATTTTATTATTAGAAAATCTTTCAACAAAATTAAAGAACATCAAATATACACTGACCAAGTCTCTAAAAAGACATGGCAATCAATATGCTGTCTGGTTTTCTTTAGTAAGACTGTTAAAAGGTTAAAAATAAAACTTTCTCCTTTGCAGGTACTTTCTTAATAGAAAAAAGTGAGCGACGGAAGAAAAACTTTACTAAAACGTGTTTTATGGTAAAAATTCAGCATTCATTTATAAATGGCCTTAAAAACAACTGAACCATTTAATACTTCTGCCCCGGTATTGGTCTTATTAATAGAAGACCAAAATTATATGGTTAACTGAAATCTGTACACTAAAAAAATAGCTTACTTTAAACATTTAAACTCAGCATTCTCATCCAAATAACAGTTTACCAAGACCAACAGAAAAAAGCAAAAATGAAGTGAACAGTTTCACCTATCACTCCACACCCTCTGGTGAAAGTGCCAAAACACAGTGAAATTGTCAGAAGGCAAAGCATAAGTAAGAGAGGGGGACAGTTAACATAGGAAAATCACAACAAAAAGCATTTTCTGAATAAGCAAGAAATAGCCTTATTGCTCTCTTCTGTATCATTTTTGCATTTTTGGTATATAAAACTGTTCTAATTATCATGATTTCTAAATTTCAACAAAAGGCATCTGAAAGGAATATTTTCCAGAACTGAATGAAATAAAAGTATAAACTGTTCCCTGGAAGAAAAGAGATGCAATCTGTAACAATGTTCAATCACAAGTCTGAGTAATGTTAATTTTATTGCATTTTAAAGAATAACTCTAAATAAAAATTTTGAGGGGAAAAAAAAGAAATGTCACCATCATGAAGTTCTTATGGTTTCTATATCTAATTTTCAATCATTTGAAGTGACAAATATGAGCCAACAAGACTCATAAAAAGCCCCTAAGATGCTTTTGTCATTTAAATGTTAAAACACCACATTCCAAATGACATACAAAGCCATTTTTAATTGGCTGAGTAATAGATACTGTGCTTAAGTTAGCCTAATTAGTGTGAGAGAGGAAAAGTTTTATACTGATGCAAAATCCAAAAATGATGGAATGGTGCAGGAAACAAGACTACAATTGTATTTAGTTGTTATGGAAACTATTCTACTGGTGTAGAAATGTATGTGTTAAAAACATAAGGCTTACAAAGCAAACAAAGGGCGGTTTCTAACATAGTAATCTCATGAAATAAGATTTAGTTAGTAACTGTGAGGTCTACTTCACTGCTACTAAACGTATCTTCAGTTACCCGTATATATCTATCTACCCTCCAACAGCTGTTGCCATAGAAACAAGATACATTTGCTCATATCCATATATCAGGACTTACTTTTTAAGAATTTCTTCAAAATTATAATTTAAAACTTTTGTTGATAAGAGAACTTCTGCGTGTGTCTTACTTCAATGTATTAGTAACAAAATGTACACCCACAGTGGTAGTCATTCTTCTCCTTATTTAAAATGTATGTTTCCCAATTTTCAGTGATGGGAAAATGTGCTAAATAGTCAACAGTACTAGTGACATTATAACTCTATGAGAATAAAGTGAATGAAAGCTTTCCAGAATCATCAACTCTTTAAAGAAACATGAGAATAGGGAGAGAATCAAATTATACTTAATATTACCTTGTATATTCTGAGACTTTGCATGGTTTCTTTCCCAAAGAAAAAGAGCGGACCTCAGAACCATGGTCCAACTTTCTTTTCATCTATAAGGTAAAACAAATGAGATATGTTAAAAAAAAAAATCACCTGTCCAATTATTAAATCTTAATGTTAGCACCAGTAATACTGAAAAGAAAAAGCCCTTAAATTTTCGTATGTCTGCAAAATTAATTAGGCATAGCTAATTCATATAGAAAATAAATGTTTCTTCTATTATTTCTACTTTGTTTTACTCTTTACAAGACTGGAGAAGTGAATTTCTCCTCCTAATATTTGTGCAGAATAGGGTACGGTGATTTAAAAATTGAAACCCATCGTACATATTCCTTGAGAGTAATATACCTTTCATATTTTCTGGTTTAAGGACCAATACATGGGAATATGTCAAGTTAACCCACACAGAAAAGAACCTTATTCAACATGCTGTTCTTAGTGATTTTCATTTTCCTTTAAAAGACATATTTAATTTCAAAATTAGAATGGAAGTAACAGTCAGTGATTTAAAACACATTATTACAGAAGGGGAAAGAGAATAATGTAAATAGAATGCTCTTGAAAAGTAATTATGATAAGGCATAAAAAATGACTGTGGGCAATGAGGACAGTACAGAAACTAAATCCATAGTAAGAGGGAAATCTAGAGATCATACAGGAAAGGTAGGAAAAACCATCCGTTGATATTCACACAGAATATACAGCTCTACTGACTATATATTATAGATACTCAGGACAAAACAGTCTAACTTGAAAACCAACAAGAAAAACAGAAAGATTTTAAAAGAATGAGTTATGCATCTTTGTAAGGTATATCCAACATTTGTAGTTTTAAAGTATTTCATTATGCTACATAGATATGTAATACTGTAAATATATTCAGAATTACATTGTCATCAATATTGAAATATCTTTTTATATTTTCCTGTTGGTTAATGGAGGTCATCTTACTATAGATATGTTATAAAACTATATAAAATAGGATCTGATGAGATTCAACAACTTATATTTTAGTAATCCTAAGATTTGTGCTTGCTAATTAATTACTATACTACTGAAAATGACGGGAAGCGGGGGATCCCCAGAGTGATAGAAAGTTATCCTCAATTTTATAATAAGGTGAAAACCCCTGCTTTGCAGTAGCCTTATTTTCTTACCTACTGCTTCACATGGGAACATAACACAGCATGCTACACTGTAAATACTAAAAAGAACCAATAAGACTCTAAAAATCTTTTTGAATCATATTCTAGATAATAAAAACTGTGTTTTTATCATCATGAAGAAAGTCTTCTAGAACACAGGGATTATTTTACAATGTTAGAGGCAAGACATGAGGGTATGACAAGCTCATCCCCAATTTATACCTTAGTTCACAAAAATACCGACTGAAGGAAATGGAACTGGTCTTATTTCAGCCCTTCAGAAGTTTCTGTACTTATAACATTATTCTAAAGTGACTCCTCTCAAAACCCATTATTTTCTTTCTCCAAATAATTTTAACAAAAAGCAAAAATAAATGCTTCAATACATAGGGTAGCCACGTGTTTACACGTATATAAATTATAGACATACACACACACACAAAAATTTATTCATCAGGAAGGTCAGTACAGATTACCTTAAAAATCTATTTTTTATAACTTCTATGGATCCTCATTTTCAAAATTATGTTGATAAATTTTGATATTCATTGTAATTAAGTTAGGAATACTGGCTTTCAGAACTTCCGGGATATCTTGTAAATACATTGGTGCAAATGCCATTTGCCACTAAAGGCAAACTTTATTTCCATCTTAGAAATCTTTCAGTGAATAAAAATGCCCGAAATTCATTTCAAGGGAACCACTGAGAAACGATTTTCAAATTTAGAATATTTGATAAAATAAAGCACTTTCTGTATGACTATGTAAGTCTTTTTTATTATATTGTTTACTAAAAATACTGACTTTAGAACCAAAAATTAATTCTGCAATTTTGAAGGGATGCAGAAAGTCAGTAAAATCTCTTTAAACATAAATCCCTAATATTCTAGTAAGAGAGGCAACTAAAAAAAAAAAAAAAAAAAAACCCACCCTAGATACAAGGCATAGAAAAATTAAAGGCAAAAAGGTTCACTGAAAGCTAACTAAGGGTAGAGTATTTCCAGGTCAGCATTTAACAGAGCCACGTTTCTAAAGTACGAATACATTTTTAGAGGAAAAATTCTCAGATTAAAATACTCATTTTATTTTAAATGTAAAGCTTTTTTCAGCTCACGTTGTCTTTCCATTATTTGCTTACATTCATGATATAAAACAGAATACCAGATATCCAGCCACCCACCAAAATTAGAGGATACTGCAGCCATCTCTGATGATACAGATTTTCCTTCTCAGGCAGGCATACACACACACACACACAATCATACAACACAGGAAGAGAACAGCTTACTTACTTTGTAAAAAATCATTTTTAGTGTGCCGTAGAAACCCATATTTTCTGGATTTTTCCCCTTCAGTGATTCTGTGCCCCCGTGTGTCCGGCTGCTTGGCAGTCTCTGACAATATAAACCTTTTTCAGGTAGGTATGTCACAGATTCTAATGTGGACATGCTCAGGCACGTCAGAAAAGGAAGATTAGGAAGCAGAACCGGCAACAAAACTCCACAGTAGAGGCAAATGCAGCTCAGTATCAAACCGCTTCTCGGGACACACATACATACATGCAGCTTGACTGAGGAGAACTCGAGGGAATAATGAGAGAGAACCGAGAAGATTATTGGAGGAGACTCTGCCCTGTCAAAGCCTGGACTGGAGAGATTCCTCCCTCAGCAGCAGAGGGATCAGATTACATCTTCCCTTGAACACAGAATGGTGCAGTCCAGGATTCAGCAATGCAGACTGCACATCAATTATATGGTGATCCGCTCCAGGGAACCCGTAAGCACACAGCGCGCTGAGCAGAGGGAGGAGGTGGGCAGTCAAGGAGACCGCCCCCACGCCACAGCCCCCCTCTCCCCTTTCAAACTTTCAGGAGGTTATTTCTACATTTTGTAAAACCTGCATATTTGAAGTTTTAAACGGCAAGCATCATTTCTGCAAATGAATCCTTTCAGAAACATTTTGAAAATGGAATGTATTTTCATCTGGTCCTCCCAACAGAAGCCAAGCAGTCTATGTTCACTAACTGCTGCCCTATCGCAGTCCTGGCATAGGCTGATCAGATTTGTCAAGTAGCTTGGACAGTCCAAGATGGGCAGTTGCAGAGGGAAGAATGAGAAAGTCTTTGAGGGCAATTTACAGAAAGGTAAACCAGTTTGGAACATACCAGCATTTGCAGAAATTATGTAATAAGTTATATTTCAACCTGCATATTTCTTATATTAACATTTAATATAAATATTCCCTATGCTTTTCCATCCCATTCATTTAAAACACAGTCTTTAAAAAAAATTACCATACACTGTCAGTCCTTAGTAATCCTGAGAGTATCTTTCTATGATTAACAAACTAAGTATATAAAGTCTGGCTAAACAGTTCTATTTCTCCAAAGAAAACAAAAACTCTGCTCATTGGAGAGTCTTATAATTACGTGTTCATTTAATTTTGAGTAAACAGGAGGCACTGGACTTCCACTTCCAAACTTATCTTTACAGTGTATACTGCGTGTCATTAAAAACGTATTTTATATAATAAAAGGCATCAAAGTTTGCCTGAAGGCAACATTTTTCTTAGAATGACTACTACACACAAGTCTAGATATTTCATCTTGCAACTTGCTACAAAACTAGCTTCCGAGGCAATTATGAGATTCTTTGGAGTAGAAAGGCCCATTATTAAGGGTCTAGTTAATTAACTCCTACCCTCCCCATTACTGTTCTTTATTACAAGTAAACTGTGTCCCTTGAGTTATTTAAGCACTTAGAAAGTTTCTTCAGGAAAAAGGAAATAACATCTTGACTTACTACATTTTAATACTTTCTGCTATGGTAATAAATGACTTATGTTAGAAAAATGATTCTAAATGATGCATAAAGTAGTATCATTTTTTAAATAAATGTTTACCTTTTTAATTAAGACATTAAGTCAGAAAAAAAGGAAATTAAGTCAGCATAAGGTCTTTCTCTTTAAAACATAAATAAGATTAGTATCATTTTTTAAATAAATGTTTACCTTTTTAATTAAGACATTAAGTCAGAAAAAAAGGAAATTAAGTCAGCATAAGGTCTTTCTCTTTAAAACATAAATAAGATAACCTAAAATTTTATGAAAATGTATATCCTGGGTCTTCTCTGCGAAGTTATATTCTACATATTATTATTTTTTTTTAATCTCCTTACTGGCTCTTAAACTAATTCTTACCCTCAGAAACAATATGTACATGTACTCAACAAAAGTTGGTCTTCTAAATAAACAATTAACTTACTTCAAAGGAAACTTCCTTTTAAAAAGAAATGTTACTCTTGTCAAAAAAAATTCCAACTATTAAGAATGGACTCATGAACCCTTTTTTTTTTTTTAAAGCTTCATAGCACTCGATTTGAAAAAGAAAAAGAACCTCTCCCCATTCTGGGCTATCTGAAGGAACTAACTGTAAAAGGAACACCTGAAATGTCCTCTGAAAGCCTGTCAGATGACAAAGAGACTATCAGCCATGTAACAGTATACTCCTGGACTACAGTTAAAATCATGTCCTATCTCTAGCTGAACTAACCTTTTCAAATAAAGTCTACTCAACTGAGAACACAGACCAACTTTAATAAACCAGGAACACTGTCTCAAAATCTTGGACAGTTAAAGAAAAAACATCTTAACTTTGTATATTCAATGGAATGCTCTTCTGGTTTTATGACTCTATGTATGGCTATGAAGTTACAGGAAAACCTGATTCCCACAAAAGTATGTTTATATGTAGGTACGTATATTCATTCACTTTTAAATTTTTTTAATAGGCAAAATATTTATATAGCTCAAAAATCAAAATGAAATACAAAAATAAACACTGAAAAGACTTTCCAACACTCCCAACCATCTATCTACCATGGTTCCCATTTGGAAATGATTTTTATTAGTTTGTTTATCCTTTAAGTGAGAATTAAATGTTTGTAAGTACTCATGAAGACTTAACATTTCCAAATATTTAAACAGTTTTCCCTAATATCTTGTTTACAATGCTGATTTGAACTAAAAGAATTTGTCAAGCAAAAGCTAGTCAACGAGGTCTTCAACTAGATTTCAATTTAACAGAATAAAAATGAATGATTTTCAATATTCTTTGAAGTACTAGTAATAGGGCTTCCCAGGTGGCTCAATGGGAATCTGTCTGCAATGGAGGAGACTCTGAAGACGCAGATTCGATCCCTGGGTCAGGAAGATTCCGGAGGAGGGCATGACAATCTACTCCAGTATTCTTGCCTGGAGAATCCTATGAACAGAGCCTGGTAGGCTGCAGTGCAAAGGGTCATAAAGACTCAGACACGACTGAAGTGGCTAAGCACATATTCACTGAAGTACTAGTAATGAAAATTGTGATCTATTACATTATTTTCATCAAAACCTATTTATGAACAAAGCAAATGAAATCATTCTCAAATTCCTATTTCTAAGAATTCTGGCTAAAATACAAAAGTTTAAAACTTTATCCAGAGATTTTTTAGTAATACTAGTTTAACTAATAAGTGAAATTAACTAGTAAGTGAATTAGTAGTAGTAATTAACTAGTAAGTGAAAAAGCCAGAAAATACTTGTGTTTGTCACCCACATTTTTAGAATATCTCAAAGTAGTCAATAATTATTTTTTACTACAATAAACTAAATCTTCATATATCAGCTAAGCAATAAATTCCCCATTCTATAAAATATTATTTCTTGTGCTGACTGACAAGTTATAAACCTTACTGGAAATCTATTAGCAAGGGGAATAACTGACACCGAAGCCCTGGATTATAGCCTATCTGCTAATTCAGATCCAGTGCTCATCTCAACACAGATCCAGGGAACTAGGTGTATGAGGAGTGCATGAGAGCAGCAGTAAACACTAAAAACCAGCATAAAGATATGAAAATGTACTGCCCCAGAGTATAAGCCTCTGGGGAAACAGTGGTAGAAGAACGATTAACCTCTGAGCTACTGCAAGAGAAATGGCTCTTTCCAAGCAATTGGTGGCGATGACTAAGTTTTCAGAAGGGCAAGTTGTGGTTGACTAAGTTTTCAGAAGGGCAAGCTGCGGCTATCGGCAGAAACAAAAACTGACCTAGGGGTATACAGTGTGAAAAACACAGATAGCAAAATAGTCTTCACAGTATCATGTATATTCAGAGAAAAACGTATCTATATACAGGGTGCCAACAGAGGAAAGAGTAGTTAAAAGATTACTTTTCCTCACCTTGACTCTCAGAGTTCATTATTTTCATTTAAAATACTTTCTTCCATTGGACTTTTATCATACCTCATTGTAAGTATTTTTATACTTCTCTCTCCCCTACCATGTGAAGGTTCACAGTTTTCTAAGACATAGTACAAAGATGATACAAAACAAATAAATAATAATTTTGAATAAATGGCCATTTAAGCAAACCATTAGAATAAAAACTTTCTAAAGCATATATATATACAAGCATATATATATACATACCTAATACTAAATTATACTTAGTGCTAAAAAGTCCAACTGTTATAATTAGTTGATGACACTGTAAATACTATTGGTACTTTGCATTACTTTGCCAACATTTAAAATTTCATTTTCATTTTATAATAGTAGGATAATGTATTTATATAGATATATCAGTGATTTTCTTTATGACAACATTCTTCACTCTGATGTTACATTAGGAATACCACCTACCACAGTTAGCTGTCTTGCCCAAGCACAGAATTTAGATTAGAGAGAGTCTGGGATTTCAACATCCAAAAAGAAATGCCAAGCATGTTGAGGTTGAAACCAACTTTGGAAATCTCACTAACCCACTATCATTAGGTTTCTGGGGTACAAATTCTTATTAAAACATTCACAATTGATACTGGGAAGTTAATAACCCTGTTCTATCACAGGTATATTATCTATTAAAATAGGATGTATCCTTAGTACCTACATTTTCCCCAATACAAGCAGGTGGCAGTAGTGATCAATAAGCTATTTTTCACATTTATTCATTCATTAAGCATTTACACCTACTGTGTGTCAGGCACAGGATAGCACATAATTTAAAGAACTTATTTTCCCCTCCATTGAATTTATGGTCAATTTAAGACAGAGAATAGGGTTAGTTCCAAAAATTTTTTGAGAATATGTAAATATGTAAAATCAAACAAGGTAAGCCAGGTTTAGTTTGAAATTACCATCCAAGGAAGCATATATTAAAATACTACTACATTAAAAATATCCAAAATACTATATACTGTACTATATAACAACTTGGTTTAAAATAACACTTGTTGGGAATTGAGGGGATGCTTATATATAAAATCTTAACTTCAGTAAATCAAAGTATCATAGCTCAAATTGTTAAAAAATTTTTAACATAATTACAATTGTACAAGTGGTACTTAATTTTTTTTCTTTTCCCTTAAGTTTAAAATATTTATAACTTTCTTTATAAAAATGCAGCCCCTGAGGCTCTGACAAATAAATTACAATAGAGATTCAAGACAAA
The DNA here is from genome assembly GCF_027580195.1 of Bos mutus. Taxonomy (NCBI): domain Eukaryota; kingdom Metazoa; phylum Chordata; class Mammalia; order Artiodactyla; family Bovidae; genus Bos; species Bos mutus. The sequence continues at coordinate 67,086,107 of NC_091633.1, forward strand.
GGTTTTTTTTTTAATCCCTTCAGTTCAGTCGCTAAGTTGTGTCTGAGCTTTGCAACCCTATGAATCACAGCACGCCAGGCCTCCCTGTCCATCACCAACTCCCGGAATTCACCCAGATTCACGTCCATCGAGTCAGTGATGCCATCCAGCCATCTCATCCTCTGTCGTCCCCTTCTCCTCCTGCCCCCAATCCCTCCCAGCATCAGGGTCTTTTCTAATGAGTCAAATCTCCGCATGAGGTGGCCAATGGAGTTTCAGCTTCGGCATCAGTGCTTCCAATGAACACCTGATCTCCTTCAGAATGGACTGGTTGGATCTCCTTGCAGTCCAAGGGACTCTCAAGAGTCTTCTCCAACACCACAGTTCAAAAGCATCAATTCTTCAGTGCTCAGCTTTCTTCACAGTCCAACTCTCACATTCACACATGACCACTGGAAAAACCATAGCCCTGACGAGACGGATCTTTGTTGGCAAAGTAATGTCTCTGCTTTTGAATATGCTATCTAGGTTGGTTATAACTTTCCAAGGAGTAAGCGTCTTTTAATTTCATGGCTGCAGTCACCATCTGCAGTGATTTTGGAGCCCAAAAAAATAAAGTCTGACACTGTTTCCACTGTTTTCCCATCTATTGCCCATGAAGTGATGGGACCGGATGCCATGATCTTAGTTTTCTGAATGTTGAGCTTTACGCCAACTTTTTCATTCTCATCTTTCACTTTCATCAAGAGGCTTTTTAGTTCCTCTTCACTTTCTGCCATAAGGGTGGTGTCATCTGCATATCTGAGGTTATTGATATTTCTCCCGTCAATCTTGATTCCAGCTTGTGCTTCTTCCAGCCCAGCGTTTCTCATGATGTACTCTGCATATAAGTTAAATAAGCAGGGTGGTTTGGGCCAAATTACTGATCTAACATATACACAAAATGTATATATCTACCAATATATGAATATACACACATACAGAACTTCACACAATAATGCAAGTTACGAGTTCTATTTATAACAGCCACAGAAGAAAACAATGAAAACGGCAGCTTTGCCTATTTGCTCTTTTAAATTTTATATTGTCATAGAGCTGGCAGAGACAACATGCGTACTAAAACATTCCTTACAACACTCCTTTGTAGACAAGCAACATCTGTAATAACTTGACAAACTTGTAAGTCACTCTGAAGTTTATCCTGAATTATCTAGAAAGCAATTAGTCTTTAAATCTCATGTTCTAAACCCAAAATAAACTACCAGTAAGCATCCTGAATTCATATCAAAATTTCCTCTCAAATTTTCATTATAAATTTTTTTGTAGCAATCCCTTCAGTAAAGTAAAAAAGTATCATGGGAAATTATTTTAAAAAGGTTCCAGGAAAATACAACAGCAAATATGATCCAGGAATGAATTTAATTAACATGGAGAAAGAATGAAATCAATTTTCCTTCCATGTGCTGTTTAGAACCACATTCACTCTACTTTCTTTATCTAAGTTAATATTTACTGCTGCTATTTGTAAGGTTCAAATGTATTTACATGGCTTGAGAAAAGTTTCCTATAGATATGGTATATCCATCTTGCATTTTAATATTAAGATAACTTTTCATTTTAAGGACTGCTTAAAATTCTGAAACTAATTTCTTTTATTAGCTATTAGTCCTCACTGAAAAGCTTTGAGAAAAGATATAAAGACTAAGAAGTAAAAAAGTTATATCCATTGAATCAACGAAAAACCATTAACAGCAGGAAGCCATACAGTGCAGAACTAGAAGGGAGCCTGGAAATCATCTAATTCTCCTTCATTTGTGGGATGAACCTAAGTTTTGGAGTCAGAGTAATCTGAGTTTAAACAACAGCTATGTCATCATTAGAGTGTAACCTTGGGAGGAGTTGTCTGACCACCATGACTTGTAGTTTTCTTTTATTTGTGCAAATGTAGTTGTAATACCATTTACCTTACCAACCTAAGTGTCACTGTGTCGACACAGAGGTGCCTGGCACAGAACACACTATGAAATAAGAACTATTACTTATAGGTGAGAAAGGAGAGGCAGAGAGTTCAGTGTCGTGTTCAGGGTTATACAGCTACTTTAGAGCCACAGACTCCAGGCCAGTTCACTACTCGTAAGTGATTTCCAGTATATATGTGATGGCTCAGGTTGAGCTAAATAAAATTAGACATTACCAAAGAAGGAAAAAAGTACTATATTTTGCAAATAGCAATTAAATATGCAAACCACAACTAAATCTTGATTTATTCAATTCATGGAATGATTTTCTAGGTCTATATAACTGTGCTTCTGCTACACATGGCAAACTGGGGGCAAAAAGATGGTAACTGGGGGAAAAGTAACAGAAACAGAGAGATTTAGGGTAAATGGAATCAATCAATTAAGAAATAATCAAGATCTGCAAGGTGCTACTGAAGTCTAATAAAAACATTACAATAACCCTCCACCCTTAAGATATTTAATATCCAACTGTCAAGACAAGAAGCTAATAAAGAAGGGTATTTGAATATCAAGGGCCAAACTGGGTAGTGTAAGAAGTCAGAAAAGGGAGAAATCATTTAAATAGTCATTTAAATAGATACAGTATTGCTTCTAAGTTTAAAAGACTGAGTCTGATAGATGTTGAAGAGATAGAAGGGAATTATCTGTGGACCTATGATACAAGTGGAAATGCCACCATCATTAACTTGAAGTACTGACAATATCTCTAACACTTCTAGCAGTCACTAGTCTTTATAAGGCCTATTTAGTATTATTATCTCCTAATTCAAATACTTAATACTACAGTTAAAATAGTCTTTAACTTACTAGTAATGGTTTCTTCAAAAGTACTTCCTGCCGTGATACATACTTCCATTTTAGGGCTCCATTTTAGGGCTAATATATGTCTTTCTGTACAAGGAGAACTTTACTGTGTGGGTGTGAAAACTTTAGACTTTTTATTTTAGTTACAAACACTAAGAAGGGGTCCTTCTGTTTCCAAAGGTACTTACCAGAAATCCTACATAAAAGCAGGTCATACTCTTGAATGGGGGGTGGGGTGGCGGAGGGCAGGTGCATAGTAAAGAAACAAGAGAGTTCTTAAACATTCAAATGTTATATTCACCAAAAAACTTTATGAAAAGACAATAAAAAATGTAACTCAGGGCCAAAGTGGACACTTGACTCACTGATTCTCACCAACATGTAGCCTCTACTATTGAAAAATGCAGCTCCCTTGGAAAACGAGCTACTTTGTTGGTCTTGTTCCACACCCAGTCCCTCCTTCCCATGCCCTGCCCCTCCAACCTCTAAACTTGAAGCCTCCTTCTAAAGAAGAGATTGCAGTAGAGAGCATTTTCAAGTCAAAGAAACTGTTCATCATGTAAGAACTAAGAGAAGGGTTATTATAAGGCAGAGGATGGGAGATTCAAACACATGGTAAAAAGTACGATCCTTTTGAAAATGTATACATACATACATATACATACACATATATATGTAAGTGTGTGTGCGTCTGTGCACTCATGCATGTGTATGGATGGGCAAAGTCTACATAAATAAAAAAATGTGCACAGTGGTTATCTAAGTGGCTTAATAAGAGATTTTTTTTCTTTTTCTATTATCCTGTTAATAAACAAGCATTTCTTACTATGTGCTAATAACTATTCTAGGCACTGGGTATAAGACAGCAGACAATGCAGATGAGGTCCCTGGTCTCATATGCTTGACATTCTAGAGTGGGGAAAAAATAAACTTGCTGTTCAGTAGCTCACTTGTGTTCGACTCTTTGTGAATCCATGGAATGCAGCACGCCAGGCTTCCCTGTCCTTCACTATCTCCCGCAATTTGCTCAAATTCATGTTCCTTGAATTGGTGATGCATACTAATAAATGAGCTAATAAATGAACAAGGTAATTTCATGTAATTCTAAGCTCTACAAGAAGGCTGAATGCCGAAGAATTGATGCTTTTGAATTGTGGTGCTGGGGAAGACTCTTGAGAGTCCCTTGGACTGCAAGGAGATCAAACCACTCAATCCTAAAGGAAATCAACCCTGAATATTTATTGGAAGGGTTGATGCTGAAGCTAAAGCTCTAATACTCTGGCCACCTAATGCGCAGAGCTGAGACCCTGATGCTGAGAAAGACTGAGGGCAGGAGGAGAAGAGCGTGACAGAGGATGAGATGGTTGGATGGCATCACTGACTTAATGGACGTGAGTTTGAGCAAACACAGGGAGATAGTGAAGGGAAGCCAGGCGTGCTGCAGTCCATGGGGTCACAGTGAGTCAGACACGACTTAGCATCTAAACAACAGATGTGCAAATGAACTGCAAAAGGACATTCTCAAGTGGCTCTATGTTATTTTTTATATTTTCAAAAATGTATATAAAATTGAAGACCATTCATAAAGTAATTCTCACATGTTGAAATTTGATATACAGAGAAAATGAATAAAAATCTTTTCAATTCTTTCATGTACAATTACTTTTCTATTTCTCTTATCACCCATCACCTCAAACTAATTCTCAAATGTAGCACCCATTCCAAAAGATTCCTAAGGTTGGAAAAGAAGAGGATTGGAGTTGTAGGTAATAATTATTCTGTGCCATGCACCGAGCATCACTCTAACACCTTTATATCTCGTAACTCAGTCCTGTAAGAATGAAAGGGCATCCACCATATCATCCCTCTATTTCCTTGCTCTTGCACTTTCTATGCCCTGATTCTATCTTTCCATTTGATAATTTGCTGTTTTTCAGAAAGAGATAGATTCTGGCCTCAGATCTCTACAGACTGTTAATGTATCTGCCAGCCTTACTTTAGCAAATGTCTACCATGGTGAAAGATGTGGTTACCCTTAGTTATTGGAGGCAAAATGATTTTACCCATGGTACACTTTTAAAGACTGCTTCCTCGTGATCATAAAGAAATTCAGAACATGATCACAGCATCTCAAGGTTGGAAAAAGCCTTCAAATAAATTTTACTACAGCCTCGGGTATGTTCTTAGGTAAACGTTCACTAAAACTCACTGTAGTTATCCAGGATCTTTAACCTAAAACACATGTTATTCTGAACTCTGTGATCCTGGATCACTCATTTTGATAACTATGTTCAATTATAAATATTTGACTAGCAGATACATAAAATCCAGATTCAAACTTATTGTACTTTTTAAAACATAACATCTCTTCTCAAGTACCTTAAATATTTTACAGAAGAATTCAAAATAAGAAGGGAGAGCTTAAACCAATCTTTTAAAACTCTAGTTATGAATCAAGTTTATGAACTTGAACTTATTTCCCTTATTTAAAAACATTTATTAAGTATCTCTTCCATATCAGTGCTAGGCCAGGAAGAAACATAAAACACACTGCATTCTTCCTCTAGAAAGTGTACATCATACTGATCTTTAATCAATTCTTTACTTATTTTAGAGTAGCTTGCCTGCTCTTTAAGTATTCAAGTGTTTGATGTAGCTGTCAAGTGAGTAGGGAAGAACCTAGTAATCATGCCCCCACTACATTTAAAAAGGAGGATTCAAAATATTCATTTTAGAAACATCAATTTACATTTTAAAGCAATTACTGTATATATAATTTAACAAACTGCATTCTTTGCTTTGAAACTATCAGGAATTATATGACTAGCATAACACGTACATGATCCCTTACCATTTCAGGAGATTCCAAAAGGCTTGAAGAGTCCGTAAATAAAATCTGAGTACAAAGAAATACTGCTGGAAGTAGTCACGAGTGGGGTTTGACAGATTCTGCCTGTCGTGGAAACATTTTCAGAATAACTATTAATCTGAAAAGGTATGTGATCTACAGCAGGCCTTGACTGGCAGTGAACTAGAGGATTGATGTTTAGGAGCACTGTGATATCTTGGCAACACTACTGTAACAGACATATTTTACTTATAAGTTTATTTTATTAAAAAGTTCTTTAATATTTAGCACGTAACTTAAAAAAAATATTTATCTATAAATACTCAAGGTCTCCAAATGTTTACAAATTAACTTTCAAAGTTTGTCACACTCGACACATGACTCTATAAACATTTCTTTTTGTAGAATGGACATCATTAGTTTCCCACCAGTTACAAGGAAGCATGGTATGTAATGATGGCATGATGACTGTGAAACAAATCTGCATACAACAATTATGAACCGCTCTATGCCCACGACTTGTCTGTTGAAAACTGCTACATGGTGGTAGGAGAACATTTAAAAAAAAACTAAATCTAAATTTTATTTTTATTGAGTCAATGCGTGTTCACATGTCTACAACATGGAAAAAAAAAATCCTGTAAGGAATAACTTAAGTCTACCAAAGGATATAAAGTCAAAGATAGCAAAAAGATGCTGAACTTTAGAATATTCTTAAAATTGTAGTATTTTTTTAGCTCTTGTGATAAAGATACACACAACCCTCTTCATTTTAAACTTTTCCTTTAAAGTTATTCTATCAAGACACAAAATAGCAAATCAAGAACTTAAAATATTTTTCAAGAGATGTTAAATGAAGACATATTTATCATCATGATCACAATATAAAAAAGCAAAGATTAAAATTAGATGGCCTTTTCTAATACTTTTACTCAACTAGCTTTTATTAAACAATTATAATAAATAGATTTCATTAGGCCAAGATATATAATTTACTCCTCACCAATTAATTTATTTCAAAGACCTTAACTTTGTGAAGTTCACTATATCTGTTTATACAAAAGTAACAAAGGAAAAGGAAATTACTGTGAGGAAAATTTATGGTGATCTTCTAACCCCAAATTTCATTTTAACATTATCAGTGTCATCCAAATGAATCCTGAGTTGTAGAATGGTTCTCTACTTTCTAAACAATGAAATAAGAGGGAGAGAAAACTAAATAGTGACTTAAACATTTTATTTTTATAGATCTAGACTACCACATTCTAGAAATAGTTATCCAGAGATACTGATAGCCAGACTCTAAGCAAAAAGTATACAAAACTGAACAAGATGCAGTCCCTATCCTGGAGAACTTCCCAACTGAGGAGGACAGACAAGCCAATAAAAAAATGACAAATCAATGTACCTGATAAATAAAACTGCCCAATTTCTATGACAACACATAGACTAGAGAGAGAAAAAAAAGTTTGCACCCATGGCAAAATTTTAAACCAAAAGAAAGAAAAAATAAACACTAGATTTTAATCTGACTTGAGTGCTCCTTCAGTGCTATCAAAAATACTCAACTTTGAATAAGCAACGTGAAAAAAAAAAAAGATGTTCTCCTAAGAAAATGAAGTATACAGGGAAGAAAACTTACTATATTCCAGGCACTCTTCTCGGTACTTTACTTACATTAACTCAGTAAACTGTGCAACAACCCTATGAAGTAGGTATGATTATGACTTCATTTTACAGATACGGAATAGGAACAGTGAATTTAAGTAACATTCCCAAGGTCACACAACTATTAAATTGGTAACTGAGATTTAACCACATGCAGAGCTTGGTCTCCAGTTTACATAGGGTTTTCTATATATATATATAAATAAGAAGAAGTATTGTTAGTTAAGAAATCTTTAGGATGCTTCCCAGGCTATCTCAGTGTGCAAACACATGATGTGTAGATGAAGTTTATGTTAAGACTCACAGTGGGCACAGAGAAAGAAAAGACAAACTACACAGCTAACCGTGACTCTGGACATACTTTACTGTGGGAATTTACTAAGAGCAGCTAGCGAAAGAGTTAACATTCTACTGCTGATACTTCCTTGGCGGAGAACTGCTCCCATCATCTTGGACGCTGTACTGAGGCTCCACAGCCATCAATAGGCAGACAGGCAGAAAGTCTGATGGAAGGTGCTCACAACAATACATGAGTTTTGCCTCCTTTTCCCAAATCCCTTAAGAACTTCTAGCTCCTGACCCTATTTCTTCATATTCCATGCTTTATTTCCTCCAAATGTGAAACAATGAAAAAGAGCTGAGAACAGAATATGCAAAAGTATCTCCATTGGAAGGTCGTTTCAAAGAGACTACTGGGTTTTTCACCATTACCATAATGATGTGAACACTATAGCAAAACAGGCAAAAGTTATATATCATAGTACTTACCTAAGAAACTGCTTCAAGTGGTCTTTACTATTTACTCTAACCCAAATACACTTAACAGGGAATTATGACTTTTTCATTTTTAATTTTTTAGTTCAGTAGACAGCTTAAAAACATTTATTAACCAAGTAATGTATACGTGTGTGTGTGCATACATACAGATGTACGTATGCATATACACGTGCATATGTACACATGCACACAAACACAGCACTTTCCCATGTGAGTACATCAGAACATACTCTTCAATACGTGATTATCACTCTGGCTGTGTTTCTTAATTGCATCACACGTGACCTTTTTCTAAGAGCCAGTCCAGCTTCAATAACTATCAGTTTGATCTGTGTGTGGTTATCACTTTCCAGCAGTAAACATCACTGGGGACACACGCATATCTCTATGAGTCTATCCTACATGTTATTCTTTCGACTGGCTCTAATTATCCATATTAGATATACTAGGATACATAATTATATTATCTATACTAGGATATGTAACTACAACAAATTTAGATTTATATGGTTATTTTAATGACCAGAGACACTCATTCATCCAGCATTCACTTGGTTGCCTATTCTCCATAAGCTAAATTAAGTACAGTGGCTGCTTCACGACTGGCGTTCACCATGTAGTAGGGGAGAAAGACGATAAAACACAGCAGAACGGAAACCAGTAAGTAGGGTTTTGATTTAGTTTGGGGTTCAGAGAAGGCTTCTCTTCTTTAAAGGAACAACTATGCTGTGTGGTGGGAAGGGGCACGCATAGGGCTGCGGTACACAGAATAAGGATACCATGGCAGGTGCAAGATGAAGCCAGAGAAGTAGAGAACGACCAGACTGTGTAAGACCTCATACAGGATTCTGGTCTCTGTAATAAGAGTAATGAAAATATTAGTTAGTCAAGATAAACCTGCAATACTGTTCTGAATGTAATGTTAAGACAGAATGGGGAAGTGAGTGAGGGTGGATGTGGAGAGACTGAGAGGAAGCTATTCCATCAGGCCATGCAAGAGGAAATGCTGGCCTGGACTAGAGAGATGGATAGAAGTGAACAGTGAAGGTTTCTTACACAATCGGATGGAAGATGACACAGGACGCTGAACACGGTTAGTGTTCACTTGTTTTCTAGCGCAGGGAGGATCACAAGTTCTACTTTCAGTCTTATTTGGTTTGAGGTGTCTTTGCGACATCTAGGTCTCAAGTCATTATCACGTTCCAATCAGCTCTGGAGCTCAGAAAAAAGGTCCAGAGAGAAGATACAATGTGGGAATTACCTGTGCATAGGTCGTCTCTACTTTCCTTCACAGAGCCACCTCCTCCCCATTGTAAGGCTATGAATCACAGGGCTTGAACCCAACACCCTGTCACAGTGTGGACACAGTAATTGTCTCTCTTCCCCATTAGACGGTAAGTTCCATAAAAGCACTGACCATATCTATTTTGATTCCTATTGTACCTCAGCTTTTCACACACTTCCTGCACATATCAGAATATCAACAATATTTATATGAAATAATTAAGAATGTAAGATATCTAAGATGGCAGAACTACAGAGATTAATAATTGAAAAAGATTAATTTTCAGCATAATTTGAAAAACTCATAATTCAGAATAAGGCAAGATGATGTATAAAACACATCATATATTTATTACTTATTTAGTATTGTATTATACATATTATTACTTATAATATTTTATATGTTTCTCCTCTCAAGAAAAATAAAAATTTCTACATATTTATCAGTTACACAATTTAAGTATAAATTAAATTGGAAGAAAATAATACAGTTTGATATGAGATGAAAATGTAGTTATCTTTATTGCCTGTGTTTAAAAGGCAACGTGGTTTAGAACTCCCTATACCTTTAAAAATGCGCAATAGAATATAAACTTTTACCTGTAAAGGCATCATACAGTTTTAACAATATTTAGTACACCATTTACGACAGATCTCACCTATCAAGCGTTCTATTGATTCACAGGTATTAACCTAACAGATCGCATTTTTGTGCGACAGGAAATCTATAGCATGAAAGTTTTTGAGAGTTACCAAAAGCATTACAACTAATATATGCTTAAAAATAAAACCTTTGGCAATATGTATCTTAATCTCTATGAACAGAACAACAGGCTTTTCATTAATTTTAATTAAATTTAATTAATTTTAATTTTTCACTAAAATTGAATCGAAAACTGAATATCTTACACATAATTGCCTAGCCTTACGTGGCTTTACCTGCTTTTTATCACCATCTCCCATTGAGACAGGATGTATCAAGAAGCAGTATATTTAATCAAAGGGGTCAAAACACTGAGATCCTACTGAAATATCCTTTAAAGACTACTGATATTTTTTAAATTACTACTTTATTCATTTTGGTTTTGTGAATATGAAAAATATACAAGTACTAATTTTAACAAAAGATACACGTGGGGCATTCCACCACTTAATTTTGAATACAGATAGAACACATCTCATCTTAATCTTCAATGCGGTCAACACTACAAGCATGGATTTCGAAATCCTCTTTCGTTTTATTCTTCTAATCAAATTCTCATATATCAAAACTGAAGAATGACATCACATTGCTTAGAGAATGTTTACATGTTCAGAGCACAGTATCAAAACACTTTTGTATATAAACATACTCTGGGAACATTAAATATATTTGAAGACTACAAAATAAAGTGCAAGATGATGGAAAACACTAGCTAACAGTACTAGTGCATTTCAAATCAGATTAAAAAGAAACAAAACACATTAAAATTTTAAAAAGGAAAACCGATAAAGAAAATTTTGGAAGAGGTTGTGGTTGGCCATTTATTACTTTTTTGCATGAGAGTTAATTAATATTCTAAAAAGGTCTAGGAAAAGCTGAACAACCTCTCAAGCTCTGAATTCATGGCACTGACCTTAGACTTTCTCAGAATGATTTTTAATGCATTCTGTTATTAGTAAAACCTGTTCAAACACATGCCCCATCTGCCAGCACCCCATCTGCAAGAGAGCTTCTTATTCTTGTAGACAGTGCAACTTCTGCTTGCTTCCTTCTCGTTTCTACATACCAGCTGTATGGTAATGAGCATGAGCAGCTGAAAATCCTGCATGATAACAAAGCTAATATGAAAACGGCAGAACAACAACTTCCCCTCAATGAAGCAGTTGTCGCATGAACAGAGCAGATAAGCTATTAAACAGGGAGGTGGTGGTGATGAGAATTTTATTTGTATGTATTTGGGGGATGTGTATTTGTGCCTGTGTATGCACATGTGTGTTAAATGTGGGGTTTCCACATTACTGAAAAATAAAAAGAAATAAGAGCAGCACAGGATACCAAAGATAGATCTAAAATTTCTAAGTACTTTTGTTAAGACCTGTGAACCCATTCTTTAACTTTTTAAATCTCAATTCTTATATAGTAATAATATACCAGATGTCATTTGGAAAAGCCAGTTTTCAAAGATTTTAACAAGTTATGTTCCATTTCTTAATTAACATATTTTGGGGCCTTAAGGGAAAGAAAGAGAGACAGAACTTAAAAACCATTATGTAAACTTTTTCTTAGACATTCTAGCCACTAACATGTGAACCAACAAACTATGTTTTTAATTTTTATATAGAAATTTAATTTTTCAAAAGTTTATGATATTTGAAGCCAACACATTTGAAACTCTAAACAAAATACTAAGATGGCACATGTTACCTTCTTAATTCAGGAAGGCATATTGGGGTTAAGTTTTATATACATGAGAGTCACACTGAATGAATCTACGGAATATAAGTAGATACAGAGCATATTAATTTTTTATGTGCAGTATCTTTCCATTTAGAGATTAACAGTCACTCAGGAAACTGTTTAAGAAAAATGACCATTTAAAATTGGTGTTATGCATTTTCTCTCACAATCTAAAGAAACTAAAAATGAAACATATTTAAAATACAAACCATAGTGAAAGAAGTAAGTGCTATTACATGAGAATTAATTACAATTTTTACCAGCACATCTAAATATCTCTTACGTGGACTTCATAACTGTTCCTAAGCTCTTATCATATAACTATACTTTCTATACATTATTTCATTTAACCCTTAAAACAATCCTATGAAGTAGGTACTATTATTATCTCCATCCTACAGAGGCTTAATAAAGGATGAAGCTAAAAACTTCAGCCCAGTCTAAATGACTATCTCTATGCTCTTAAACAGTCTACCACTCTGATATTATCTCCATAAGGCCAAGGATTTGAGTCTGCTTCATTCATTGTTGTACTCCAAACGTCTAAAGAAGTTCTTGGCTTGTAAAAGTTGTTGAATAGATGGAATAAATAAATGGAATGGATAGAAGAGATAACTACTCAGTTGCTGCTTTTTGATTATTAAATGTAGATTGCCTTAAGTGGAAAAAAAAGCTACTATAAATTTTATAACAACTCAATCATTTTGTTATTGAAAAATTATTTACATAGTAAGGAATCTTAAAGTAAGTGTTTAGGAGTTTTAAGTTTTGTTTACTTACCAGGTTGAAAAATTAAGACTTAACTTTTAAAATTCTCATGATTAACCATTAATTTTGAAAGGCTGGTACAGAATGAATAAGAACAAAATTGCACTGATTTTAGTATTTCTGTGAATCTACTTGTCCTCTATTTTATTGTCTAACCATAAAAATGCATTTTCCCTGTTAACTAGCTTAACACAGTCTTTGACTTCAAATATAAATCAAGGCCATGAGCTTATAATATATAAAAGCTTTTGTATAGTATAGTGTGTGTGTGTATATATATATATATATATATATGTATATATATATAAAAGAACCCAATTGAAAGAATAGTCCCAACTTAATAAAACAGTACCAATTATCCTTTAAAAAATAAGATATGAAGTTGTACCTCCTCAAAGAAAAAGCTTCTAACAACACTTAAAAGATTTTTTAAAAACTCACAAATTCAGACAAGATTTATAAAAACAGTACTATACTGCCCCTACATGTTCAAACTAGTAGTAACAATGACATTTTAAAATCTGAACTGATAATGTAGAGATATCTGTGGATTACTGAAAAGCTGCTTAAGCTGTTTAAATTGCTCCCAAGTGAATAATCTGAGATCATCCACACATAAAAATGTAATTAAATATAGGAATAACCCACAGATTTCAATTTTCATTTTCAAGACTAGTAAGGAGAACAAGTTTAAGAGAATTTCATCCAACATTATCATATATATTTTTTTCTCTCAAAATAGATTTCCCCAACATTACATGTAGTGTTAGTTGCCCAGTCATGTCCGACTCTTTGTGATCCCATGGACTGTAGCCCGCCAGGCTCCTCTGTCCGTGGAGCTCTCTCGGCAAGAATACTGGAGTGGACTGCCATTTCCTTCTCCAGGCAATCTTTCTGACCCAGGGATTAGACCCAGGTCTCCTGCACTGTAACTCGATTCTTTACTGTCTGAGCTACAGAGAAGCCACAACATTACATGGTCAATAAAAACATAAGTAAATAAACAAAGGGCTAATAAGCTATGTGCATTTGAGGTCAATACTTGTATATTAATGTCTGAGAAATACTGTTGAATTGTTTCCCCCAGATCTAAAAAAATTTCAATAAAATTCATAAACATATACATAAACACTTACACACATAGACATTACCAAAACCACAAGAAAAACTTTTATTAATCTTAGATTTACTTTTAAAAACCTACTATAATTATTTTACCTTTTACCCATTGTAGGAATAAAGTGCTATATATGCAAATAAAGAGATGTGTTGCATTGCTAAGTTCTTGTAAAAGAAACTAAGAATGTCATTGGTTTTACCACAAATGGTAGTCCTTTCTAGTATTACTCCTATAGAAAAACATACCACATTTTTTAAAAATCCTACATTATAGTATCATTATTTACATCTGCCACAATTATATCTACCATTATTTAACTGATTTATATGTGAGACACATTCATTTATGCAAGTTTCCATTAAAAGGTCAGGATAGGGTCAAGAACTCTAATTCTGACTTAGGAACAATCCAGGAAGAAATCACTGTGGCGAGCCTGATATTAAAGACTACAGTTTTCCGGCAAAAACATGAAAAACAAAATAGTATGGCATCATATTTAATTTTTCAGAGCCTCAAGATAATATTCTATGCTGGATACTACCCAGCAGTATTTGAAAACTTATAGATCATAATATTTTTCAATTAAGTTACCAACATAATGCTATCAAGTAAGGCAGAGTGTGTGCATATGTATTAATATGTATGTGTATGGAGGCATCCTTATATACATATGGAGAAACCATAACACAAATAAATGATCACCAACCCTCTTGGAAATGTGAAGTACTGATGCTGCTGCTAAGTCACTTCAGTTGTGTCCAACCCTGTGCGACCCCATAGACGGCAGCCCACCAGGCTCCCCGGCCCCTGGGATTCTCCAGGCAAGAACACTGGAGTGGGTTGCCATTTCCTTCTCCAGTGCGTGAAAGTGAAAAGTGAAAGTGAAGTCGCTCAGTCCTGTCCGACTCTTAGCGACTGCATGGGAGTTTCCAGGCAAGAGTACTGGAGTGGGTTGCCACTGCCTTCTCCGAAAGAGAAGTACACAACTGAATAAAAGTGTCTGGTGACACACTCTATCCTGAAGCAGACCAAACATGATGTCCATGAGTGTGCCTGTGTGCTCAGTCATGTCCAGCTCTTTATGACTCTATGGACTGGAGCCCACCAGCCTATCTCCCATGCAAGAATACTGAAGTGGGTTGCCATTTCTTCCTCTAGGGATCTTCCTGATCCAGAGATCAAACCCACGTCTGTTGCATTGGCAGGCGGATTCTTTACCACTGAGTCACCTGGAAAGCCCATCCTGTCCACACTGAGGTGGAAATCTCAGGGTCTGAAATACTAAATTATAAAAACAGTATGTCTTTTTTTTTTTTCTGTTTTGTTCAATACTGTATCTAGAACTGCGCCTGGAAACTAACAGATGCTTATTTACTGAATAGATTAATTAATCCGTGTTCCTCTGATTGTGATATGTGACCATGGAAAGGAGAAAATAAGATAAGTCTTTCAGAGACAGAACAGCTTCAGTGGCCTTCTTAAGGGAAGGTCTTTGCTGCCTCATTCATCTTTGTTACATTAGCATCACATGCAAGGAGGATGTATATGCCTAATATGCATTAGCAGAATGAAAATTAATTTAGTGGTGTTAATATTTAGCAGAAAACTGAGAAAAATAAGCGGCTGATGTACTCCTTCCTCACTTAAAGTCTGCTAGTATAAGTTGCATTTAATCACTGAAGAAAAATAATACATAAGCTCTGAACTATCATCATACTATATGGAGCTGCCCATACTTGGGTTAATAAAATTTAGATATTAATGTAAAGCATTTAAATATGAATGCAGACAGACTTAAGATAAGGCTTAGGTTACTTTGGCATTTCAAAGTATATTCCATTTTTTATATGTGGATGATAGCTGTCTGCAGTTAGTGCCACAATTTTGGAGAAAGCTGTGTTCCTGATTTCAAAACTTTCTGGAGTTTAGAAGGTAACATGGGACATATGCTGTGCATGGCAGAACACTTCTAGTATATCACATATGAACATTTCTGTAGCAAAATATACAAATATTCAGATAAACAATAAACATGAGTGTCTTATGTTAGTCAGGGTTAGATTTGGATAACTTGTTAAAGCATTTTGTTTTCAGGGCTTACTGGACTCTTGGTCTGCAGACAAGGGACCACAGGTTTATTTCATACTTGTTTACCCAGCCAGAAGCTTCGTAACCTGTTTATTTCTAGCATATTCTTCATCTGTCTCCCATACTCCACGTCTTCAACTAAGTTAGTTTCTGTAATATGACCTACACGTTTAAATAGGCTTGCCCTGCTTGTCATCAACAAAAGGGGGTAACAATTCATGGCAGTTATTTCTACGCTGTAGTTGTAGATTTACAAACAATAATTTTCTTTGCATTAATATCTGACAACTGAGGCACAACATAATACTTTGACATCACAAGATGACAAAAACATCTAGAAAGCAATGTGATTGAGGTCATCATAAATTGTGAAAACAAAATATGAATTCAGTTCAGTTCAGTCGCTCAGTCGTGTCCGACTCTGCGACCCCATGAATCGCAGCACGCCAGGCCTCCCTGTCCATCACCAGCTCCCGGAGTTCACCCAAACTCCCGTGCATCGAGTCGGTGATGCCATCCAGCCATCTCATCCTCTGTCGTATTTTAAAATCTAGGATTACATGGCCAAAGTTAACCCTTGAAACCATTCCTTCAACAAATCACTATCCAGTCAATATACCATAGTTTCTAATGATGCTGTAGCTAGATACCCAGGTTAGAATCTTAGCTCCATCATCTACTAGCTCTAGGGCAAGTCAGCTAAACTTCCTACACCTCTGGATCCTATATCTACAAAACAGGGAGAACATAATGCAGTCTGTTACTTCATGAGGTAATTGTAAGGATTAAATGAGTTCATATGTGGAAAGTACTTAGACCAGTGTCTTCCCTGCATCCCATTAGACCCTATTATACTGTTACCCTGTTTTAGCAACATCAAACATTAGCATTACTTTCCTGCTTCCCTGAATTAGAATCTAAGCTCCATGAGGGCATGGCCTTTGTCCATCTGCTTCACTGTTACATCTACAGATTCTAGAAAAGTTTCCAACCCTGTTCTAAGTTAATACATATTTCAGGACTCTTATTACTATTAATAAATCTCATATACAGAAATAAGTGAATAATTTGCAGTATAATTAATGTGAAAAAAAAAAACCAATATGTGAGACCAAGCAATAACACAAGTTTCTTCTGTCCACTTCTCTGATCATCTGCTTAGCAAACAACATCCTTCCAGTTTTAAAGGTGCTGTGAAGCCTTTCCTGAGCCATTGCACTGAGACCAAGGTGGCCCTCTCATGCTCCTACAGTATTTGGTGTAGGAGTCCATTTAAGCAACTACCCTTTTGTACTATAAGGGTTTATTTATGGTTTAACCACTAACTATAAAACGCTCAAGAGAACTGTGATTTTTCACTTTTGCATATCCACAGGAAGAAGGGAAGAATCATCTTTTTATTTACAGCTACTGCCTTGCAAAATACAAAAAAATAAGACCACAAGAAAATTTAAGTTTATATTCTGCTTACTCATCTTCTGCATGATGTAGGAAACATTCTTAAGAAATTGACAGGATTTAAAACAAAATCTCCTGATATGTGGTAACCAGTTAATTCTTTTATTGATGAAATACAGTGACAATAAAAGATATCAGGTGATCTGGAAATGCCAGTTTTTCCCCAAGTTCCAATGGAATACATGTGTGGATAAAACTTTAGAAAGCTCCATTTTAGTTTATGCACTTAAAAAAAAAAAAAACCAGAGAATCTATTAAAATCACTCTCCAAACTTGCTCACAGCACCACTCTGTTCTTCTTTCTTTCCAAAGTTTTGTAATAGTTTTCATATTTTCTGACTTTTTTGGCTATGGCAGACTCTCATAAGTGCCATCTAAATGAGTATACCCTATGTTTGTTTCTCCTTCATTTTCAAAACTGCTAAGTAGTAATTACTTTTAAGATTAAGCATCAAACTGTATCTGAGTTTAGTTATATTTAGAAAATGAAATATTCAAAATCACAGCTGCACAGTCATTTGAAAGTATTTAGTAAACAAAAACATGTCATATTCTAACAGTATCAAAACTCCTTAAAGAATTTTCTAGACTTAACAAAAACTTCAACAAATTGGTCATACATAAAAAGATATTAAAGATAATTTCTGAAGTCTAACAGTTTATAGCTTCAAGTGAGGAGATAAGACAACTAAGGGAAACTTTCAAATACCACCACTAGACAGTCCATGGAAGTCTAAGAGCCAAAGGTAACGGCCACAGCTACAGTATGCTCCCCTCGTGGGCGAGGACAAGGGTGGAAGCATCAGTGCCGGGAGGAAGGTTCCACCCAGAGAGAGAAGCTTGGCTGTGAGGTCATGGAAAGGATTTGGAGAAAGTGGCACAAATGTAACTGGCAGATACAGAATAGACCAGTATGGGGGAGGGGAACATGATGCTGGCTTTTTAAAGGTTTCATTATTTCTGTAGGTTAAGGAAATATCCAACTATTTCCTCTTGACTAAGAGTTCCATGAAACAAACTTTGAGTCTCGTGAAATCTCTTTTGGGCATCAAGACATTTTAGAAGAGCAGATTTGCTACAACTACTTTAAAAAAGAATTAATCATAGCTAGACTAGAATTAAAAAATAAAAATAAAAGGTAAACCTGGATTGGGGCAAAAGGCAAAGCTATGTCAGAAATGTAAGACCAAGTTGTAGTGCTTTAAGAAACAGGCAAGTATTTCTGGCAGCTGCTTTTGCTAGCATGAAAAGTACTCCTGTAGTAGAGATTATTAATAGCAATATACTTTGGGAGAGGCTGTCATTTAAACTGTACAAACATCACACTAAAACTCAGAAATATAAACGTATAAACTAAGATGACAAAAACTGAGATAACCATAAGACAGTAAAAATATATAAATCAATGATAAATTATAAAACTACACATATGGATCATCTGTGCAGATAAAAAAAGACAATAGCTTTAAAACTATGGGAAGAGTAGAAGAAAATTATAGCTAAAAATAATATACATGGCAGGTCAATGGAAAATATTATTTTCCAGAAATAAGTTTTTAAAATCACATTAGCAACAAATAATTTCTTGTTCTATTTGTATATTTTCCTATTGAAGTTTTAAGTATAACATATATAATTATTTTCTCAAAATGAAAAAACATTCCTTCAATAGAAAACTTAGAACAATAAACACTGAAATATATTATCAAGTAAAATCCATAAAACTTGGTCATACTAGAAATAAATTTGCTTAAAATATGATTTCTTTCTCTTGTTAAACAACATTGGAAGTCCCTCATGTTGGTTTTGATTTGATACAGTCTTTCTGGAAAACAATTTAGTAGTATTTATCAAGAATCTAAAAAAAAATTCATACTCCTTGACCCAATAATTCTACTTCCAGAATAAAGTGTATAGGGACATTAAAGATTTATATATAAAAAAGTTCAAAGCAGGTCACTGACCAAATTAGCAACAGTAGGAAAATGATGATACATCCACTTGACAGATTATAATACACTTTTGAATAACTACAGCCATAGAGAACTACCAGCGATACCTTAGAAATGAATTAAAGTATCAATTAAAAAATTATCTCCTTATAATTTTTATTGTGGCTATTTGTGAACAGTGGAATTACTGATAATTTAGGAAAATGAAAAGAAACACTTCTGTATTTTACATACTGAGCATATCTAATTTTTATAAAGAGAAGTAGAAGATATTAACTATTCCAAGAAAATAAAAATTCTCTATATCATCACTCAACTCAGAGGATTTAGGGGATTATCAAACTTCTCAGGAAGGTAGTACTTCACTAGTTTGCTTGAACAACAGAACTTATAATGGCTTACAAAATCTTCATACAAATGAAAATTATACTGTAGAGTAAATAATTAGAGAGGTTGTTTTCTGAAACAAAGGCAATACAACTGTCTGATAAAACTGGCAGATATTTGCTGAAAAGTCTATTAAAGGAGCCTAAAAAAGTATAGATAGCTTGAACTAACTGAAGATTATACATATAAAACAACAAAATAGATTATGCCTAAATGAGAATAAAATTTTGAATACAGGGTATTCTTAAAAATTAGTATCATCAATAATTCAACAATGAAGAAAAAAACTTGAATCCAAGAGAATACAGAAGCTAAGAGACATATAATGTTATTTTAAATTTTTGTCATCACAGGCAAAAGTATTAACTGAACAAACTGATGAGAATGGAACTGCACTGCAGTTTGAAGATGGTTAATCTGTCAGACACGCTGTTCTGACTGGTTGCCTACCAAACACAGACCCGGCAGTATGACAAAGGTTCTCTCCTTAACCAAACTCTATAATCAGGCTCCTTTGAGCTCTTTTTCAACAAGGCCCTGCCCTTGGGCATGTTCTGAAGAACCAAATTTTAGCAAGAATCCTGCTAAATCATATTAACCAGAATTCCCCACCCTTGATATTGATCACACTCGGGACCCGAACCTCCCCTCCATATCTGCTGGGTTCGCCAGTCTCCCGTCCCCCAGGTGATGTTTGACCACCTTGATTAGTTCATTTAACCAGTGTCATCCTGTTAGCCCTGATATTTTAGTAATTATCTACCATCTGACCTTCTAACCTGCTTTATGGCTGTAAATTCGTACTTGTAAGAGTTGAGCCCAATCTGCCTCCCCTACTGCAAGCCTCCCTAGTAGAAGTCCCTTCCCAGGTGGCACTAGCAGTAAAGAATCTGCCTGCCAATGCAGGAGATGTAAAGAGATGTGGGTTCAATCCCTGGGTTGGGAAGATACCCTGGAGAAGGCCATGGGAACCCACTCCAGTATTCTTGCCTGGAGAATCCCATGGACAGAGGAGCCTGTCAGGCTATAGTCCATAGGGTCGCACACAGTCGGACATGACTGAATCCATAGGGTCGCACATAGTCGGACATGACTGAAGCAACGCAGCATGCACAGAATAGTCACAGTCCCTACATGTACCACGACAGTCCTCCTGAACATCTGTCTTGATTTTAACAAGGGTTATGAATAACTTTTTCTTTATCAGGTACCATCCCTCAGCTTATAAAGACAATAAACATATATACTCTTTGAATATTTCTAGTTTTTTATGACTATAATCACTGCATCATCTGTGGGATAACTTTACAAATGAAACATTTTAAAAAGAGAGTATACAAAAAATACTCAATCTATAAAAATAATATGCTACCAAAGTTATCTTTAGGTCAATTATTTGAAGCTTTGAATGATTTTGTCAAAGAAACAATGTCAACATTGATATGTTCCCAGGCTTACCCTTCAAAATATAAACAGTGGTTGAAAACAGTTTAAGTTCATTTTAAAAAGAAGGTCAAAAAACATAGTAGAAAGAAAATAGCTACTACCTGTAGCACTGGAGAGTCCTGAGGTTAAACACCAGCTTTACTATTTACCAAGAAAATTGGGGATAGGTAACTTGTTTGAGGCCTGGCTTTCAAGTATACCAAGTGGAGATAATACCTAACTTACAATATTAACAAACATTTAAAAATTAATTAAAGTACATAAAATGGCTGGAGAATACACAGTATATTTAGTAGGTTATTTTACAATGATAGCAAGGCTTTCCTGGGGCTCAGTGGTAATGAATCCTCCTGCCAATATAAGAGATGCAGTCTGATCCCTGGGTTGGGAAGTTCCCCTAGAGAAGGAAATGGCAAGCTCTCCAGTATTCTTGCCTGGGAAATCCCATGGACAGAGGAGCCTGGCAAGTTATAGTCCATGGGATCACAAAAAATTCAGACACAACTCAGCGATTAACCAACAACTGTATATTGAGAAGGTAAATTAATAAGTAGTATGTAAAAATTCTAGTGATTAGGCACATAAACATTTTTTTCTACATAGCTACAAAAGAATTAGAAGAGAGAATCAACATTTCTAAAGGAATGAAAGGCTTATGGCTCTAACAATCTTTCTAAAACTTTACTGTTAACTGAAACTTACATTCAAACAAAAAGATGTATGCACAAGAAGATTTACTATGGTAGTACTGTAATCCTAAAAACCTATGTCACTGTTTCATGAATAAAGTTTTATTAAAACACGATCATGTCCATTTTCAAACAATGGCAGCTACTTTCAAACAATGGCAGAGCTCAGTAGTTCTATAGTGACTATCTGGTCCACAAAGCCCAAAATAGTTGCCGGCCCTCTGTAAAAAAAAGGACCCTTGTGGACCCTTGACTTAAACTAACGCTAAAGAATCTGCCTGGAATGCAGGAGACATAGGTTTGATTCCTGGGTCACAAAAGTCCCCTGAAGGAGGGCATGGCAACGCACTCCAGCATTCTTGCCTGGAGAATCCCAAAGACAGAGGAGCCTGGTGGGTTACAGTCCATAGGGTCACAAAGAGTCAGACACGACTGAGCGACTGAGCATGCATGTATGCAATGGTAACAATACACAGAGTGATATTAACTCAAATATTTTCTCAAATGACACAAATGTTCTATTTTAATTTTATCTCCATTTTCATTTTAAAGCAAAGCATTTATTTTTAAACATGGACATGGTACTTTAAACAGAACTTGGTATAGAATATAACCACTACAAAATTATTTTCAACTATCAGAAAACTAGTCCTATATCTCATCGTTGCCTGAGATATATGGTCCATATATCTCATCCGCACCATACTGCCTGCCACTCACCTCCCTACAGCTTCCACCAGCAGTTTGACCCCATTCCCTTACTCAGCTCTGCTGCTGCTGCTTATGCTACACAACTGGCATGTGGTTCAAATCCAAGAATATAAATGCACTCTCAAACATATTTTTCTATAAACCAACAGTCAACCAGGTATCTTTAAAAGCCTGGATATAAACCATGAATTTCATGTCATTTGGAAATTTCTACCAAAAAGTAACACTGAAGAATACCCTCATGAGAACATTGTAAATGCTTAAAAGTCTCCGAACAAAAACAAAAAGAGTTCAAGATTTAAGCCTTAAAGTGAATTTTCTTTCAACATACTATTATTAATTGCAAGATACTATTATTTCTCTTATCATCAGAAAGCAAAAAATGGTGCCAGATAAGCTATGAAATTCCAACAAGACATATCCTAATTTCATATATGTTTAAAATGTAGAAAAATAATGTATCTTAGGATTTGGAAATACAGTATTACCATATAGGCATTCCAATTTCAAAGAAAAATAAAACAATTTTCCAGTGATTTTATAAACCAAGTTTTTCTTGTAAATTTTCTCTCCCTTTAAAGGATGATCAGTTATTTTAGAAACCAAAATCATTTACATAATAATAAATTAGACTAGCAGTACTGATAGTACTTAATGATGGAGTAAATTAATTCCGTGAAAGTATTTCAAGAGCTATAAATTGAAGTTGTAGTTATGAAAACTATTCCAAAGAATTTTTCACAATTTAAAAAATTATTTTATTGTGCAAACATTCAATAGATCAACACCTATGATGAATGGAGGGGCAATATCATATTTTTCAACTTTTAACGGGTCAAACCTACACAGAGTCTTGTAAGAGGTCACACAGTATTATCTCACTACTTAGAAGAAAAAAATGGCCTACAAAACAGAGAAATCTACACACATGTGGTCAGTGTATAATAATCTGATTAAAAATGAAAGATATACTGGATGTTAGATACAAAATATGATTAATTACATATAACACCAGAAGTCTTTTCAAAATCTTTGATAAAAAATACATTTAAAGTGTCTATCATTAACATTACTAACGGAAAATAAGTAAGTTAAACAACAAAGAACATGTGAATCAATTTAAAGCTACTTAACCAGTTGCAAAAAGGAGGGGATGGGGATATAATTACACTAGCCCTCTAATATTTCTAGTAGTCAGAGTCAATGAGTTATGCAATAGTAAATTATTGGCAGGCAGTCTAAAAATGAGTGTGTTAATTCTGTTTTCTAACTATCTTCCCCTAATTTAGAATGATGTTCTAGTTCGAATTCTACTTTTCAAATTTAGTACTCTTCTGTAATTACAAATGCCAGGCTATAATTTAACGTTAACAGTAACCTAGAAAAGTCGAACTGAATAGTGACCCTAGGAAACCCTCAAGGAAAGCCTTCAAGTTGTCTATTAAATTTTCTTAATAGAATCTGCTCCTGATTCTTTTAAGTTTCATGTAAAGATGAAGACAGAAAACATGCATTGTGACATAATGAAGTAATCTGTCATACACTGTACTTAAGTTTATTAGAAATATTTAACAAGAAAAAAATTATCTTGATTGACAGTATCTTAACCCCTCAATTAAAAAATTCCAATTTATTTTCCTTAATTTGATGGTTTACTTGTATTGATGAAGTATTAAAATAAAAAATAATTTATTAATGACCTTAAAGAGGCTACTAGAGGCCTCTGTGTAAATGCTTAAATCAGAGCAGTGACCTCATTCAGAAGTTATAAAAGTGACAAAGCGAAAGAAGAAAAGATTTAAAGAAAAAAAGAAACACTTTCTGAAAACATAGTAAAGAAGAAAATGAGGGGACAGAGAGATTTATATTTTATATTCAATGTTTAATTTGTATTACATTTAAAACCTACTTAAAATGCTTTTCAACATGGCTACCACTTATTTGGAGTAGAAGTAGAAACAGTTCAAAAACTAAAGTAATTAGAAAACGTATTTTTACAAAGACTATTTAAGTCCCAGCAAATAAAGAGGAAAAATATTTTTCAGGTATTATAAGTTAACCTATTTGTTTAATAGAATATTTGTCTTTCAGTTAAAAGAAAAGAGGAGAGAGTTAAAAAGGACTAAAACACTAATAGTACGGATATGTGCATCTCTGACAGGTATTTTTTGGTTTAATGTATTCAGGATCCTAAACATAACTAGATCTAAAATATATTACTCTAGTTAATAACTCAAAATGGCAATATGAAGTAACTCAAAAAATACAACAAAACCATTAATTACAGGGTCAAAACTTGGAGGGAATGAGAATGTTATCCTGAAGAACATACAGAAAATCATAACCTGATTACAGATTAGTACAAATTCTACAAAATGTTTGTTACTTCAGGATTGTCTATATATAAACTATATCGTAACTGCCACACAACAGCACACTAGTTTTATTTTACATAACAGCAAAAAGTAATGTCTCTATTATGTTAAGTTTAATTTAAAAAATAGTGATTTAAAAATAATCTAGCTTCAAGTGCCAGATAAACTCTTTATAAGAGCTAGATACTGTAATTCCCATGTTAAAGGACAGTCCCACCAGCTCTTTACTTTTCCCACAAAATAAACACAATAAATTTGGGTTTTCAGCATTTGCCAACATATTTCAAAACATGGTTTTCAAATTTACTAATTTTAAGTAAGTTTAAAGAATTCTAACACCATAAAAATAAATGAGAGAGACAAAAAGGTAAATTAGGTAACCTTGCCCTCAAGACTCTCTATCATGTTACTAAAACTGTCACTTACAGAAGTTTTCAGGGGCGACATAATGCTCCGATAGTTTTAGTTATAAATATCAATTGAAATTTGAAGCATGTTTTCACCAAAAGAGGCAGAAGTAGTTCATTTAAACAAATATTCCTGTTTTTCAAATGTGTGAGACTTACCCGTCTTCGACAAAAGGGGAGGCCTTGGGCAATGATGCTAATGCTAAATATCTTCATCACGGTTTGATGTGGTAGAGGCTCTTTTGCACTTTTAAGATCAACAGGAACCAAGCCATGGTTTAGAGTAGCCTTTCCCGGTTTTGACATTTTAAAACTCCTCTTGGCTGATGAATACTCTCTACATGTAATACAGGCACATTACTAAAAATTCTAACCACCAAACTAAAATACAACTTTCTAATTAAAAAAAAAAGGCTGAGAACCCAAGGCCTGCTGCTTTTGTCTTTCAACCTTCTCCTACCAAATGTCCTGACCTGTCTGAGGCTTGGTGAAGTGCAAACTATCCTAGAATAGCCAGGAATTATAAACTACTGAAGTGAAAGCTCCTGCTCCTGCCAGTCAAACAGCTGGTGAACCTCCCTTACAAAGTCAGTAAGACAACCAGAGCAGGGCTGTGCTACAAGGTCCCTTTGAAAACTTCTCCAGTGACTAACCTAGGTATACTCCCTAGAAAGTGAAAGTAAACTTTTCTCTATAAAAATCCAAAAGTTAATCACTGTATTTTCTTTAGAATATTTATCGCCTTTCTTAAGCAAATATCAGCATTATTATTTTAGGAGTGTTTTGAACTGTGCTTCAAATTTAAGGGCAGTATTTATGCATGCTCAAAAACTATAAACATACATTTGTCCTATCTTAGAATGTTCTCATTCAGAATGAGCACTGTATCTTCAAGTGTTTGTCTTTAGTAAGCTCTTTTCCTCTTCCATTCTTTATCTCATACTCACTAAGACATTAAATCAACTCTAGTTCTGGATAGTTAATAATAAACACTGCAGGTTAGTCTTAACACGTGACATTTTAGTTGTTTGCAAATTTCAGTTCAAGCTCTATAATTCTGAAATACTTAGCAATTCCACTTGAAAGTATAACAGTGCCGTGACTGATTAAATATATTTTAAAACCCAAATATTTATAAATATAACCTGTGGTGTAACTAAAGTAAAATGAATACTGACTAACCAGCTCATCACAAATACTTAGGGCCTAATTTCTCTGATATACCACAGTCAGATATATCTTTCTAAAACATGGAGATGGAATGTGCTATACAATCCACTTCTCAACAGCTCTGAATGGTTCCCCAATGCCTAAGATAAAGTTTGGAGATGAAAACTCTCCTCCAAGTGGCCCCAAACTCATCTTTCTAGCATTATCTCAAATAGTTTCCTAAATTAACCACTTATGCCAGGTTAATCTTTATGCTACATTTCATATGCAAGCCCACAAACTAAAACGTTATGAAGATTTTAAAAAATCTTAGTGTGAGAATGGGTAGTAGTTTTGAAACAGATGATCGATAACAGATGTGAACTATGCATTCACAATGGTCAACCACTTAGCCTGTTCTCTCCTTCCATTCTATTTTCTTCTTCCAATAGCCAGTCATCTCACTTCTCGCTCTTCTCAACTATATTTATAGATTTTTAGAATGTGATATGGAGAGAATTAGAAAAGAGAAACGTCAGAAATGGGTGATTTCTTCTTTGATTCTGGAGAGACCTATCTTACTAAATATTACCAAGTGGGTTGCTGGGAAGGCAATCCACACACAAGAAATACCCCTGGTCCAGCCATGATGCTATTTTCTTAAAGTACACCCTTCTCTGACATCACAATTTAAAATGAATTAATACTTGAAAATGCAAAATCATTAGCAGAGGTGACATTTTTAGTTATACAAAAGTAAACAACTGCATTCATCCAAGTAGATAGATAGATATATCGGAGAAGGCAATGGCACCCCACTCCAGTACTCTTGCCTGGAAAATCCCATGGACAGAGGAGCCTGGTAGGCTGCAGTCCATGGGTCGCTAAGAGTCAGATATGACTGAGCGACTTCACTTTTACTTTTCACTTTCATGCATTGGAGAAGGAAATGGCAACCCACTCCAGTGTTCTTGCCTGGAGAATCCCAGGGACCGGGGAGCCTGGTGGGCTGCCGTCTATGGGGTCGCACAGAGTCGGACACGACTGAGGTGACTTAGCATAGCATATATATATATATAGACCAATAAGCACATGTAAAGATGCTCAATATCACTAAAAAAATCATTAGGGAAATGCAAATCAAAACCTGACCCACACTGCACATTCATTAATATGGTTATTACTTATACACACACACAGAAAAATAAGAGTTAGCAATGATGTGGAGAAACTGGGACCCTTGTGTGCTGTTGGTGGGAATGTAAGACGGACATAGCTACTGCAGAAAATAGAGAGATTCCTCAAAAAATTACTATATGATCCAGCAATTCCACTTTTGGATATACATCCAGAAGAACTAAAACCAGGGCTCACACAGATACTTGTACACCCATGTTCATAGCAGCATTATTCACGAAAGCCGAGAGGTGGGGAAACCACCTAAGGAGCCACTGATGGACGAACGGGTGCAAACAAAGAACATCATTCAGCCTGAAGAGCAAGAAAATTCAGACATAACATAGGTAAATTTTGAAGATAAGTGAAATAACTCAGTCAAAAAGGAAAAATATTGTATGATTCCACTCATATGCGGAATGAGGAGCTAGTGTTCAAAGGGTACAGAATTTCTGTTGGAAAAGATAAAAACAATTCTGGAGATGACAGTGCTAACGGTTGCACAACACTGTTAATGCACTTAAAGCCACTGAACTGTACCCTTAAACACGGTAAATTTTATGTTATAGGTATTTAATCACAACAAAAACAATGTTTTAATAAAAAAGTAAATGACTAAGAATACTACTATAATCACTGGGGGAAAAAACCAATAGAGATCTAGGGATAGGAGAGAAGGTACTAGAAAACTGTAAGTTGATACGACAGAAAAAGCTGAGACTGATATCTAAGAAACACGTCTACGGCCCCACTGAACTATTTACTACCTTGCAGAATGAGTGTCTCTAGCCTCATTCTAGTCTTGGCATTTCATCCGGTGCTCACTTTATTTCTTAACACAAGTATAATCTTTAAAAAAAAAAAAAATAATAACCTTCAGTCGTATAGTGTTTTTTTCTCCTTATTAGGAAAATCCCTTCGTTGAAGCTGCTCACGCAGAATACCCTCCTCCAAGTTACTATCAGTGTCTACTTTGTTAATACAGCTTTATGCAGACTGACATTATTCTTAAAAAAAAAAAAAATCTCTCAGTGATATCTCTGAAATTAGTTAATTAACCCCTCAAAATTCATTTCTTAGAACCACACAGAAGATATACTTTAAACTATGGTGTTATTTCAATCCAGAAAAATTAGAAGAGTATACTACATTCCACTTAACTGTTTTGTAGAGAAAAACGAATCAGATCAACTCCAATTTCAACTTGCACTTAATAAAGATACCATAATAAAGATGAAAATCAGCTTTCCCTTTTCTATCCAAAAACTTTGTAATCACATGCATTTACAGGTAGATAGCTTGAAGGTAAGGATGACATGAAGTTCTCTAATCTTCTTGGATTCTGATCCTAAAGCCGGGAAAGGGGAGGAGATTTGGAATTGTAAGGAATTTGGACTGGGGAAATTAAAACTAAAATAAACAGGGCTCATTTTACTGCTTTTAAGAGGGCAAAATTATTAATTTTGATAATTAAAATGAAAAATGAAAAACTAGTTTTACTTCATCAGAAATTATTTATGGTAATAATAGAAATGAACATTAAAGCAGTTTTGTATATTACATGTTGTGTTTTACACTAGATATCAAGTTTTGGTACACACAAAGCGGTGACATTCTAATTTAACTCATTTTTAAAATCAGGAAGTAGCTGCCCTCAACTGGATAGTATGGAGCACTGCAACTCAAGCAAACACTTAAATTACGTGTCTACAATACACTTCTGTGAAAAAGAGACAATATTAGTGATTGAGCACAGTGAGTACTAATTCCCAAACTACTGTTTCATCTTTTTCCTGAGCAATCAGGTTAACAGTACTTGTAAAGCAATGTTCTAAATCAGCATGTGTGTGTGCTCAGTCGTATCCGACTCTGCAACCCCGTGGACTGTAACCTGCCAGGCTCCTCTGTCCATGGGATTCTCCAGGCAGTAATACTGTAGTGGGCTGCCATTTCCTTCTTCACTAAATCAGCATGGAAATGACCAAAATACAAAACCTTCAAATACAGAAGAAAACCCTAGTCAATGAAGGAAACTGTAGACAACATGTAGGAAAATCCCAATGGCTAATATTTTAAAATGCAGCTGGTTCCATGTGTTCAAGAAAAAGAATTTTTGGTCTAAATTATGCTTTTAGAAACATTAAAGATAATCTTAATTATGAACCCCCATCCAAACTGGGATTTTTCAAAACAGACAACCTCTTTTTAAAATGGTATCAAATATTACGGAAGTATCATAAGTCAGTCGAAATATTGATGCTGGAGTCAAACTGCCATAGTTCAAAGCCGGGTTCCATCACTTGTTAGTGCTATGTCCTTAAATTGATGCCTCTATGCTTCAATTTCATCTATACAGAACTTACCTCACAGGACAGTTATCAAGATTGCATCAGCTAATGTAAGCGAGACACAGAACAATGCTTTACATTAGTAAGTGCTCAACACTGCTAGCTGCCATTGCTACTAGGATAAAAAAAAAACCATAGAGCTTTGTGGATTACATTTCAACCTTAACAATCACTAAGAAAGCAAAGATGCAAAATCCAGCTATGATAATTTTGGACTAGAATGTTTTAAAACACAATCCTCAACAATTTTTACAAAGACTTCTTAAATTTTTTCAAAATTTTATTTAAAAATTAAGCTGGAACATCTTAGTAGTTGTGTTGTAACATTTTAAGATTCCAGATATCACTATCCATCCAAAAAGAACTCAATATTGGGGAAGCTGTGATAGAAGATTCTCTATTCAAGATATTTTGCCTGCTTATCACTCTCTGATTATCTTTCTTCTAAACATTTGCATTAGCCACAGATTATTAAAATATAAATGCTATATGTAACAAAATACCAATGATATGGTATTTCTAAAATGTATTACAGTTCCATACATTCCAATTCTCTTACAACAATGATAAGATTTACAGCAGCTTATTCTGGATTTTGACTGCTTCTTTCATTCATTATTATATAGAAGGCCTGTGATTTAACTGCTCCAGACCAAAGTCCACAGCATATGAGCAGCATAAAGATTTTCTATTTTTCATAAACTATTCTTGAATCAGCTAAAACAAATCACTTGGGAAGATACAAATTAACCTGTAAGTATTTCTAATTTTGTACCGTAAGTTTTCAAAGTCTCATATCAAAAACAGGGAAACTATCATTTATTATGTCTGTGAATTTAAGCAACAAGTGACTTACTCTTTTGTATGAACAGAAACAGAAAATTTCCAGATTCCAAAAATTATACTACCACTGAGCACCGAAGAATTGATGCTTTTGAACTGTGGTGTTGGAGAAGACTCTTGAGAGTCCCTTGGACTGCAAAAAGATCCAACCAGGCCACCCTAAAGGAGATCAGTGCTGGGTGTTCACTGGAAGGACTGATGCTGAAGCTGAAACTCCAATACTTTGGCCACCTCATGCGAAGAGTTGACTCATTGGAAAAGACCCTGATCCTGGGAGGGATTGAGGGCGGGAGGAGAAGGGGACGACAGAGGATGAGATGGCTGGATGGCATCACAGACTCGATGGACATGAGTTTGGGTAAACTCTGGGAGTCGGTGATGGAAAGGGAGGCCTGGCGTGCTGCGATTCATGGGGTCACAAAGAGTTGGACACAACTGAGCAACTGAACTCAACTGAAAGAGGAATAAATCAGAATCAATATCCTTTGGAGATGAAAATATGGTATTATAAAGCATATTCATTTATTCTGGGATACAGAGTGAGGCAGATTACTCTCTGTATCTAAGTCATTGTTTTTTAGTCTTTCCTAACCGTAGGTTGTTCTTGTTCAATCACTATGTCATGTTCGACACTTTGCGACTGAAACATCAGGCTCCTCTGTCCTTCACTATCTCCCAGAGTTTGCTCAAATTCATGTACACTGAGTCAGTCATGCTATCTAACCATCTTATCCTCTGCCACCCTCTTCTCCTTTTGCCTTCAATCTTTCCCAGGATAGGGTCTTTTCAAATGAGTTGGTTCTTGGCATCCAAGCCAAAGTCCTGGAGCTTCAGCTTCAGCATCAGCCCTTCCAACAAATATTCAGAGCTGATTTCCTTTAGGATTGACTGGCTTAATCTCCTTGATGTCCAAGGGACTCTCAAAAGTCTTCCTCTTCAGCACCACAGTTCAAAAGCATCAATTCTTTGGTGCTCAGCCTTCTTTAAGGTCCAAACTCTCAAGTCCATACATGAATACTGGAAAAACCATAGCTTCAACCATACCGACCTTTGTCAGCAAAATGATGATTCTGCTTTTTAACACGCTATCTAGGTTTCTCACAGTTTTCCTTCCAAGGAGCAAGCATCTCTTAATTTCATGTTTACCAAACTGGCATAAATGGTGATATTTGGAGTGCATTTGACTTTTTTAAATGAGTAACTGACTTTGGATTTTGTTCCCATATTTTGCCTTAGAACTTTAGGTTGTTAATATCAAGATGATACTTTTCCTCACTATTTTCATTAAACGTTTAAAGAAATATTTGTGATAAAACAAAAACCCAACTCTTGGGTTGAATTAAGTATTTCAGAAATGTCTAGTATGAAGTTCTCAGTGACTATAACATAACTTGCCTCAAGATCAAGTTCAACTCTTATAGTCTGTGCTGGGTTACCCCAGCTGTTAAAACTGGTCTTACACAGCTGCTCTCCAAGAATTTAGCAGATGATTATTATAGCTACACCTTTAGGTCAACAATGACAAAAATGACATAGTAATTACAGGTATTTCAATCATGCAAAAACTTCATGTGATGATAGAGTAATTTAAAAGCAACTTAATTTTCTCCAATTCACAAATAAAACTTTAGTACAAGAAAGAAGACAAAAACTTCTTTAATTTCAGCTTTTCAAGGTCCATAATTTAACTTACTTTCATGAACAAGTTTAAGCACAAAAGTTTCATTAATCTTTCAGTTAAACTAAAGACATTTTATCAACCATTTATTTCTCTCGTAAAAACTCTGAAAAATGCTACAGACCAGGGAGTAATAAATAAGGACATAATACTATACTTCTTTAAAGTACCATAAGTAATATAGGGTTGTTGTTTTTTTCTATACCTTAAAAAAATTAAACTGAGCTATAATGCAGAAGTTCACCAAATTGATGACTTAATACATTGTAGGAATTTATCCTATGAAAAATAAATATAAGGTATTTGACAGTGTTAACAATTTAAGAAATTAAACAGTAAGGAGGGGGGAGATAATTATATTTCCTACACTGTTGAATTTTTGATGTAATTGTAAGTAAAAATCAGTTATTTTGAGTGAGGTAAACATAGTTCTATGACGTCAGTTATACAATTTATAGTAATATACTATCACAGCATCTGAGATTTAACAATATTCACCGAATAATTTATTCATTATAAATATTCACTTATCAATATTCACCTCAAATTTAAGTGCAGAATTATTTTGAGTATAGAAAATATTTTAATATCTTAAACGGGTTGACAGCTGATTCCATCAGCCCCTTTACACTGTCAAAATACATAGTCAACAAAATCATCATCTGATAAACATCAACATTAATTTTATAGCTGAAGTTAAACTAAACTGACAGCTCAAGTTTTCATTCTTCCCAATAAATAAAACACTGTTTATCAAGAAAGATTAAAAGCAAAGAAAACGACAAAATTCAGTCCCTACAGTAATGATTATGCCTGAAACAGAAAGCTCTCAGGATGGAGGGGGGCAGTCGAGGGGTGCTAGGAGACTCTGAGATCAACAGGAGATCTAAAGGAAGTTTGCAGCTACAGAGCCTAGAAAAAAATATACGTATTAATTCAGAGTGGTACAGTGATGTGAGGGAAGGATACAACACTGACTTGAGTTCCTTCCTAGTAGGCCGTGATTTCTTTCACTTAGTATCATGACAAGACTGTGAGGTATCATTCACTTATATTTTAAGGAATTACACAAAATACAGATATTACATATGAAATCTGTTTTAGTTGAGTCTGATTTTTATGAAGTACAAATGAAAAACATAAAGTTATAAAAGCAAAGAAATGACCTCCCATAGCACACTGGGCTTCTCAAAGGTGGCCACAGCAATGCCCCCCATCTTTGCAATCTGTTCTGACAGCATACTGTGACACTCCTTCATTGAGAAGTGAGTCTGTTTCAACCAAGACAGAATGTGACTTCCTAGGATAGGCTATAAGCAGGAGACTCCATACCCCTCTCGCTTGCTGGAATACTCACAAGGTAGCTCTGCTGTAAGCAGTCTGACTGCCCTGAGGCACCATACCATGAAGCAGCCCAAACTAACCCAGGGGAAAAGACTGCATCTGGGTAAGTCCTGAGACCACACGAGGAGGAAAAGACTCTTGGCTAGCCCTCAGCTGTTCCAGACGCCTGGGATTTCATCCCCAGCTACCATCTGACCTCAACCCTAAATCGACAATTCCCAACTGAGCCCTTTCTAAATTCATAACCTACAAAAACAATGAGAAATAATAAAATAATTGTTATTTGCAAAACTTTGAGGTGCCAGTTAGGTGGCAATAGATAACTGAAACATCTTACCGAACAGGGAGCTCCAAGAACACTGGTTTACTGTTGTAACACGATAAATAGTCATCCTAGTAGAACTTTCATTTCAAAATTTAATGAGAATGGAAAAGATACCACGTGAGCTAGAATGAAAATTTAAATGAGTAAGTATTTGGAGATTGGTAAAAACTTTGGTGACAAATTCCCACCTTGATAATGCCCATTAGAAATGTGGCGTTTAGCAAGTCTCTGGTTATTTTAATAATAAACTTGACAAACTGTTACATATTGGAGAAGGCAATGGTACCCCACTCCAGTACTCTTGCCTGGAAAATCCCATGGACAGAGGAGCCTGGTCGGCTGCAGTCCATGGGGTTGCTTCGAGTCGGACACGACTGAGCGACTCCACTTTTACTTTTCACTTTCATGCATTGGAGAAGGAAATGGCAACCCACTCCAGTGTTCTTGCCTGGAGAATCCCAGGGAGAGGGGAGCCTGGTGGGCTGCCATCTATGGGGTCGCACAGAGTCGGACACGACTGAAGCGACCTAGTAACAGCAGTTACATATTACTTTGACTTGGACTTATATCCAAACTAGTTTGATATGTGACTAAGAAAGGAAAAATCAACTCACTTTTTCTGTTTCCTACAATCACGCCTTTGTCTTCATTCTAAGCAAAATTCAAATGCCTAGAGAGGCGTGCAGGTAAAATAAAGGAGAGAAACAGGTCAGGGTTAAGGACTAGAGAGGCAACTTAAAAGGTATTTTAACTGCTGTCATGTAAACACATGAACCCAGTGAGGCCAGACAGTTTACATTTGCAAAAGAAGGTGAAGGATCAATATTTTCTACGTGAACTTTACAGATTTTCATGTATTTGCAACATATTTAAATTTGTTTTAAAAAATCACTACATAAGATATTAATTTGCAATCTCTGCTCTGTTCTTTTCTAAGGAAACATAAAAATATAATAAAGATTAAACATAAGATTACTGATTTCTAAATGATAAAGAATAATGATTCTAAATGTTTTAATCTTCTTTTCTATAAAAGGTAACAGAGAGAAATAAGAAATAAACCAGAAAACTGAAAATTTAAGTAATAAACATTATAAATGCACCTCAGCATATTTAAATTTTTTACCCATTAGACCCTAAAACAGATGGTGGTATATTGGTAAAGTACAAACAATTCATTCCTGACAATTAAATTTATAATGTTGACATATAACACCAACATCTATAGCTAACCAAATGAACGACTCTTGGCACTTAGTTCTTAAAATTGACCAGTATTCTCTTCATATGTCCATTTTTCATTTGCATCTGATTTCAAAACCTAGAAATTGTCATTTAAGGCCAATCAGAAACATGGGGGAGGGGAGAGCATTTTTCACTTTGAAAGTACAGCATCTTCTAAAAGCAACTGTTATTCTAAAGCACAGAAGTTATCTTTAATAGTAGCCTTAGCAAAGACCACTGAACAGAAGAACATGGTACATTTCAATGAAATATCCTTTTCTGGAACCATCCCGCTCAATCTTATACATTATTTTTAGCCCTGGTGACCTATAAATATAATCATCATTCTTCTATTTACACTTCATATAATTAGAGGTTAAAGTTTACAGGCAAAGTGCTACTCTGACAATAATTCTTATCATTAGGAGGAATCGAATCTATGTTCTACACCAGACGCATCTAGTAGCTTACACCAACACTTTACAAAATGTGTTTGCTAAAATAGATTCTACGGAGAGACCATTTTTACATAAATTATTCTTCCGTTAGTAAAGACTGCTTTTGTTTGTTTATAATAATCTTTTTTTTTTTTTTTTTAAATTTTATTTTATTTTTTAAACTTTACATTAATCTCTTAACTATGAAAAATAAAGATATTTTCTATAGTATCAAGCAGTAATTCTAGAATTTCTACAGAAGTACCAAAGAGAATTTTCTCTTGCATATATTCCAGTTCCAGCTATTCAATTCAGGAACCTACATTACTGAATACAACTAGTCCTCATCTGAGGACTCAAAGCCCCAGCATTACGAAAAGTACTTTTGGGTTTTCTTTCAAATCCCTTCCAAGTTTAACAACCAAATTAGGAAAACAAATACCTATCAGGGAGCAAAACCACTTTACAGTTAGTACTAACAAAATTTACAATATCAAACAGCTGAACTCTATGCTAAAAGTCAAAATAACTTAGACAAAAATTAGTGGAATAGTTTCAACCCACCTAAGACAGCTGATATCTTTTAAACTAAAAATATTTTGCAGAGTATTTTCTAGCCTGTACTAGTCTGTTAAGCTAGCCTTAGCACAATCTTTTTACATTACAATAGATCTTATGAAATATAATACTTAACACTTCATTAAGGATTTATTATCTGCCAGTTACTTTCTAAGTACTTTACAAACATTACCTCATTGAATTCTCTTAATAATACTGACAATTATTATTAGTAGTAGTATCATAAAAACAACAGAATGAGAAAGACTAGGGATCTCTTCAAGAAAATCAGAAATACCAAAGGAACATTTCATGCAAAGATGGGCTCGATAAAGGACGGAAATGGTATGGACCTAACAGAAGCAGAAGATATTAAGAAGAGATGGCAAGAATACACAGAAGAACTGTACAAAACAGATCTTCACGACCCAGATAATCAAGATGGTGTGACCACTGACCTAGAGCCAGACATCCTGGAATGCGAAGTCAAGTGGGCCTTAGAAAGCATCACTATGAACAAAGCTAGTGGAGGTGACGGAATTCCAGTTGAGCTATTCCAAATCCTGAAAGATGATGCTGTGAAAGTGCTGCACTCAATATGCCAGCAAATTTGGAAAACTCAGCAGTGGCCACAGGACTGGAAAAAGTCAGTTTTCATTCCAATCCCAAAGAAAGCCAATGCCAAAGAATGCTCAAACTACCTCACAATTGCACTCATCTCACATGCTAGTAAAGTAATGCTCAAAATTCTCCAAGCCAGGCTTCAGCAATATGTGAACCGTGAACTTCCTGATGTTCAAGCTGGTTTTAGAAAAGGCAGAGGAACCAGAGATCAAATTGCCAACATCTGCTGGATCATCGAAAAAGCAAGAGAGTTCCAGAAAAACATCTATTTCTGCTTTATTGACTATGCCAAAGCCTTTGACTGTGTGGATCACAATAAACCGTGGAAAATTCTTCAAGAGATGGGAATACCAGACCACCTGACCTGCCTCTTGAGAAATTTGTATGCAGGTCAGGAAGCAACAGTTAGAACTGGACATGGAACAACAGACTGGTTCCAAATAGGAAAAGGAGTTCATCACGGCTGTATACTGTCACCCTGTTTATTTAACTTATATGCAGAGTACATCATGAGAAATGCTGGACTGGAAGAAACACAAGCTGGAATCAAGATTGCCAGGAGAAATACCAATAACCTCAGATATGCAGATGACACCACCCTTATGGCAGAAAGTGAAGAGGAACTAAAAAGCCTCTTGATGAAAGTGGAAGTGGAGAGTGAAAAAGTTGGCTTAAAGCTCAACGTTCAGACAACGAAGATCATGGCATCTGGTCCCACCACTTCATGGGAAATAGATGGGGAAACAGTGGAAACAGTGTCAGACTTTATTTTGGGGGGCTCCAAAATCACTACAGATGGTGACTGCAGCCATGAAATTAAAAGACGCTTACTCCTTGGAAGGAAAGTTATGACCAACCTAGATAGCATATTCAAAAGCAGAGACATTACTTTGCCAACAAGGGTTCATCTAGTCGAGGCTATGGTTTTTCCTGTGGTCGTGTATGGATGTGAGAGTTGGACTGTGAAGAAGGCTGAGCGCTGAAGAATTGATGCTTTTGAACTGTGGTGTTGGAGAAGACTCTTGAGAGTCCCTTGGACTGCAAGGAGATCCAACCGGTCCATTCTGAAGGAGATCAGCCCTGGGATTTCTTTGGAAGGAATGATGCTAAAGCTGAAACTCCAGTACTCTGGCCACCTCATGTGAAGAGTTGACTCATTGGAAAAGACTGTGATGCTGGGAGGGATTGGGGGCAGGAGGAGAAGGGGACGACACAGGATCAGATGGCTGGATGGCATCACTGACTTGATGGATGTGAGTCTGAGTGAACTCCGGGAGTTGGTGATGGACAGGGAGGCCTGGCGTGCTGCGATTCATGGGGTCGCAAAGAGTCGGACACGACTGAGCGACTGATCTGATCTGATCATAATAGTAATTATGATACTACTATCATCCTTAACACTGTATAAGTGCTTGCTTCAGCAGCACATATACTAAAAACACTGTATAAGAGAGGTTAACAGTTTGCCCAAGGTCAAAGTGCCATGAAATGACAGACCTAGTACTTAAAACCTTCACAGTCTTGACTTCAGAGATCACAATCTTGTGCTCAGTTGCTGAGTCCTGTCCGACTCTTTGCAGCCCCATGGACTGTAGCCCACCAGGCTTCTCTGTCCATGGGATTTTCCAGGCAAAAACACTGGAGTGGGTTGCCATTTCCTTCTCCAGGGGATCTTCCTGATCCAGGGATTGAACCTGCATCTTTTGTATCCCCTGCACTGGCAGGCAGATTCTTTACCACTTTACTTACCAATATTTAAAAGCATTGATGTGTTTGTTATAGATGTTATGCTATTGAGGGCACTGCCTACTGAATCACTCACGAAGCCCCATGTGAGTAATTCTTTTTATATATTATTAGGGAAGGGGGTTTGTGTGTGTGAGAGAGACCAACATACTTTCCCTTGAGAGGACTCAGCACTTTCTCCTCTTAATTTTATCATAAGGAAGCAGACAGACTATCCAAGGTTACACAAACTTCAATCTGCATTAAAATCATGTAGGAGTTCGTTAAAAATACATATTCCTTGGTTAAGTAGTTCTGGAGTGTAACCCAGCAAATTGCACTTTTAGTAAGCATTCCAGATGTTTCTGATGGATCACACTTGAAGGAATACTAGTCCTTATGAGTGGCCAGTTTAGTTCAGTTTAATTGCTCAGTTGTGTCTGACTCTTTGTGACCCCAAAGGCCAACCTGTAACAGCTTAGTCCAACTCATCATAACCCACTCCTTATCTCTTCTCACAGCTTTGTCTTTAGGGTCTACTCTGCTATTTTCCCTGGTTCTGATCGTCATGTACACTTGATTATTGTATGTTTATATATATATGCCACATAAAATTCCTTGTGAAAGTTAGGATACAATTTCTTTTAAACAGGGCTAATTCATTTGGCACTTCACTACCTAAAAAGGTCCTTGGGTTCCTGCTAAGACCCTGTGCTCTCTATATGGTGCTCTTCTGCTCCAGCCAACTCAAAATGTCCTTAACGGATGAAAACTATTTTAATTTTGCAATGACTGATTAACAGCACACTCTTCTTCCACATATCATGTCCACTGGAAATGGGTGTCTATGGGTCAAACCAACTCACAGAAATGCTTCTGAAAAATCTGGATGCCAACATACAAAAAATTGAGAAATTATCATTGAAAAATCTGGAATTACAGTGCAACTTGAAAAACTGGAAAATAGGCAATATTAGGATCCCAAGTTTCAGTCATCCCCTTTATTTAAAGATGTTTTGGCTCCCCAGGTAGTATACTTAGGCTATTTCATTAATTTCATTCATTTAAATTACCTTTCTGGCCCCTATACCTCAAGTCTGTGCCTCCTATAAACTGTGATGGGAGAAATGAGGTTAAAAAGATTTTTTGGAAGAAAATCATTTCAGCATAGTCAAGGAATCACTGCTGGAAATTAGTTACAAGACAAGTAAATATTATTATAGAAACATTTCTAGTAATAATACTAACCTGATTTTCCCAAACCTTCTGACTTTTTAGAAAATCAGAGTAATCTTAACTTTACACCCTCAACCCCAGACTTGTCCCACCCCCACCACCCTTTTTGAAACATAATGCCCTTATAGCAGATGCAAGCACTTGCCACAGCAATACACCCCCATGCCTTCCTCTCCCTACTCCCTTAAAAGCCAGTGTTAAATTGTGGCACATCTTAGAAGAAAAATGGCAATTCTTCTGGGGCTCAATAATATTGCTAAATTGAACCAAATTTTAACTATAAGCTAATGTTTTCTCCAGATACATGTTAAAAAGTTTTAATGTCTTCATTCCATCAATAGAATCTAATATCTCTCATTCTCTAGGAAGGAGATCATTTCCAACTGTATCAAGACTGATCTGTGTTTTTCTTTTTTTTTTTTTACACTACTGACCAATTAACAGTCACCAAAATATTAGCATAATTTATTTGGTAAATGTAGCTAATTTCATAATCAGAGAAAAAGATCAGAAATCTAGCTCAGTGTTCAATCACTGAGGCTAGTATCAGCCTGTTAAAATACAGCATTAAGTGTAATTTTCAAAACATGGTAACGATCCAAAAAACAGCAAACATTACACAAAATCTAACTTTATCAGAGAACACTGTCTATCAGAGCAGTGGCTAAGTTGAGAGGTTCATGAGGATTCAAGAGGACTAACTCCTCAGTATAATTTAAAACTAAAGATCAAAGTTTTTTCACTTATTTATAGTAACTAATTTGAGGAAATAACGACACTAAAATTAACAAAGATAAGGAAGAGAAACTAAAAAGATAAAGTTCTTTGAAGACTTGAACTGTATGGTTGCTCCTTCTCTGTCACATGATCAGACTCTCCTCTAGGGGTGTGTGTCAAAGTCACTCAGTCGTGTCTGACTTTGTGACCCCATGGACTGTATAGTCCCCGAAATTCTCCAGACCAGAATACTGGAGTGGGTAGCCTTTCCCTTCTCCAGGGGATCTTCCCAACGCAGGGGTAGAACCCAGGTCTCCCTCACTGCAGGAGGATTCTTTACCACCTAGGCCACAAGGGAAGCCCGAGAATACCGGAGTGGGTAGTCTATCCCTTCTCCGGATGATCTTCCTGACCCAGGAATCGAACCAGGGTCTCCTGCATTGCAGGCGGATTATTTACCAATGGAGCTATGAGGAGGTAAACACTGTATTTCCCCTGAGTTCACACTAATCTTCCATTACAAAAAAGGAAGCATCAATAGTAGCTGAAGAGAAAATACTCTTATTTTTCACTCCAAATATAATATAGAAATTAATAGTGACAGTTCAGTTCAGTCATTCAGTCGTGTCCGACTCTGCGACCCCATGGACTGCAGCACGCAAGGCCTCCCTGTCCATTACCAACTCCCAGGGATGACTCAAACTCATGTCCATTGAGTTGGTGATGCCATCCAATCATCTCATCCTCTTTCGTCCCCTTCTCCTCCCACCTTCAATCTTTCCCAGCATCAGGGTCTTTTCCAATGAGTCAGTTCTTCGCATCAGGTGGCCAAAGTATTGGAGTTTCAGCTTCAGCATCATTCCTTTCAATGAACATTCAGGACTGATTTCCTTTAGGATGGACTGGTTGGATCTCCTTGCAGTCCAAGGGACTCTCAAGAGTCTTCTCCAACACCACAGTTCAAAAGCATCAATTCTTCAGTGCTCAGCTTTCTTTATAGTCCAACTCTCACATCCATACATGACCACTGGAAACACGATAGCCTTGACTAGACAGACCTCTGTTGGCAAAGTAATGTCTCTGCTTTTGAATATACTATCTAGGTTGGTCATAACTTTCCTTCCAAGGAGTAAGCGTCTTTTTATTTCATGGCTGCAATCACCATCTGCAGTGACTTTGGAGCCCAAAAAATAAAGTCTGTCACTCTTTCCCCATCTACTTGCCATGAAGTGACGGGACCAGAGGCCATGATCTTAGTTTTCTGAATGTTGAGTTTTAAGCAAACTTTTTCACTCTCCACTTTCACTTTCATCAAGAGGCTCTTTAGTTCTTCTTCACTTTCTGCTGTAAGGGTGGTATCATCTGCATATCTGAGGTTATTGATATTTCTCCCAGCAATCTTGATTCCAGCTTGTGCTTCCTCCAGCCCAGCATTTCTCATGATGTACTCTGCATAGAAGTTAACTAAGCAGGGTGACAATATACAGCCTTGAAGTACTCCTTTTCCTATTTGGAACCAGTCTGTTGTTCCGTGTCCAGTTCTAACTGTTGCTTCCTGACCTGCACACAGATTTCTCAAGAGGCAGGTCAGGTGGTCTGGTATTCCCATCTCTTGAAGAATTTTCCACAGTTTATTGTGATCCACATAGTCAAAGTCTTTGGCATAGTCAATAAAGCAGATATAGATGTTTCTGGAACTCTCCTGATTTTTTGATGATCCGGCAGATGTTGGCAATTTGATCTCTGGTTCCTCTGCCTTTTCCAAAACCAGCTTGAACATCTGGAAGTTCACAGTTCATGTATTGTTGAAGCCTGGCTTGGAGAATTTCGATCATTACTTTGCTATGACTTTGGTCACAGCAAATACCCTCTTCCAACAACACAAGAGAAGACTCTACACATGGACATCACCAGACGGTCAACACCGAAATCAGACTGATTATATTCTTTGCAGCCAAAGATGGAGACTGTCTATGCAGTCAGCAAAAACAAGACCGGGAGCAGACTGTGGCTCACATCATGAACTCCTTATTGCCAAATTCAGAGTTAAATTGAAGAAAGTAGGTAAAACCACTAGACCATTCAGTGAAGTTGCTCAGTCATGTCCGACTGTTTGCAACTCCATGGACCATTCAAGTATGAATTAAATCAAATCCCTTATGATTATACAGTGGAAGTGAGAAATAGATTTAAGAGACTAGATCTGATTGACAGAGTGCCTGATGAACTATGGACGGAGGTTTGTGACATTGTATAGGAGACAGGGAGTAAGACCATCCCCAAGAAAAAGAAATGCAAAACAGCAAAATGGCCATCTGAGGAGGTCTTACAAATAGCTGTGAAAAGAAGAGAAGTGAAAAGCAAAGGAGAAAAGGAAAGATATACCCATTTGAATGCAGAGTTCCAAAGAATAGCAAGGAGAGATTAAAAAAAAGCCTTGCTCAGTGATCAACACAAAGAAATAGAGGAAAACAATAGAATGGGAAAGACTAGAGATCTCTTCAAGAAAATCAGAGATACCAAGGGAACATTTCATGAAAGACGGGCTCAATAAAGGACAGAAATGGTATGGACCTAACAGAAGCAGAAGATATTAAGAAGAGGTGGCAAGAATACACAGAAGAACTGTACAAAACAGATCTTCACGACCCAGATAATCACAATGGTGTGATCACTCACCTAGAGCCAGACATCCTGGAATACAAAGTCAAGTGGACCTTAGGAAGCATCACTACAAACAAAGCTAGTGGAGTGATGGAATTCCAGGTGAGCTATTTTAAATCCTAAAAGATGCTGCTGTGAAAGTGCTGCACCCAATATGCCAGCAAATTTGGAAAACTCAATAGTGGCCACAGGACTGGAAAAGGTCAGTTTTCATTCCAATCCCTAAGAAAGGCAATGCCAAAGAATAGTTTAAAGTGTTCTCTAAAGTATGTCTGAAGGAGCAATAAAAATTTAATCAAGTTTATACTTTATATTTAAGATGTTGAATTTCCTTTTTAAAAGCTATCAAAGGTAATAGCAATTCGGAGGTCAAATGTGACTCAAGGTCAGTGTTTTTTGGAGCCTGCACAATGCTTTTTTTTTCTAACTGAAATGTTAGTACCTTTTAGGGCAGGCACGTGTCCTGCAGTTCATAAGAACATGAACAATCTTACAGGCTCAGTCAGGACTTTGTTCACTCATTCATACCACCTGTCTAGGAACTGTAGATCATATTTCTTATTTCTTCATCCCAAGTGACTAAAAGAAATTAAGGAAGAAGAATCATCTGCTCAAATATTCTTTAGTTCAGGATGATCAGGCTATGTGCAAGAATATTACCTTCTATGTTAACAAAAGAGGAAATCTGAACAAGAAAGATAGCCTTTCAGAGGGATCATTCTTTTCTCACATCTACAGCGAGGATGCCC
The DNA here is from genome assembly GCF_027580195.1 of Bos mutus. Lineage (NCBI taxonomy): Eukaryota > Metazoa > Chordata > Mammalia > Artiodactyla > Bovidae > Bos > Bos mutus. The sequence continues at coordinate 67,130,126 of NC_091633.1, forward strand.
TGAGCAACGGTGATAGGACGTTAGTTGTTAATACACTTAACTGCGGATATTTGAGAGCTTTTCAAAAAACATACACATATTCCCAAGGCACAGTAAGTTTGGGCACATATGTATTGTCATCCCAAGGCTCACTCTCTGTTCACTTTTTGTTATCACTGTTGTTTTAAAATAGCAAAATGAATATATGATAGCTTCTGGTTAAAAAAAGAAAGGGAACACTAGGTATCTCACATATTATATGACACTGCACACAACTACTCCAAATATTAATTTCTAATTCTGAGCAAGAAATAGTGTACTAGAACACGAAGTGTAAGATAAAAAGCACCTGCCAAGTATTTAAACACATTAAAAGCAGTAATAAGGTACCATATGGCCCTCTAGTGTTCAATGAAGAAACAGATGAATTTATATATGACGTTTCATAGTAAAAAAAAAAAAATACTTTCTCTGATTTACTAAGTATACTAAACATGTTAATGTATGACTTCTACAAAAATCCAAACAGGTTTTATTTTCTGTGGCTTTATTTCTACATGCTTTCTTTTGAACTATCATTTATGTTTAGACTATCCAAAAGATTCTGAAAGAACTGAAATGTTTTCAAAGATTTTCCATAAATCAGACATAAAAATAGCCCCTTTCCTCCCAAAAATTCCAATCTTAAACAGAGAAGAAACAATGCCTCTCAATTAAAACTAAACAGTATTAAATTTAAGGACATTTTCAAAGAAGAATCAAAATAATAGTGTCATGACTACAAATTAGGTAGGTATTTAGAACACAACTAATCCAAATTCTCTAATAGCATTTTCTTTTCTCTGTATTCTACTTCTATAATTCATCCAACTTGGTTTTCTCTTATCATAATTTACGGATGGCAGACATTCATCACAGCAGCCAAGGCAACGACACACATGGAAACTGTCTTCCCCAGAAGACACGTCACGGATGGGACCGAGATTCAGGACAAGAGTCAAAGTAAAGCAGCAGACTCACAGGGGATTAAGACTGCATATTAATCAGTTTGAAGAAATGAGGCACTGGGAATAGGAGAGGGGAGGAAAAGCACCGGTGACTTCCTGGGAAAGCAGTTTAGCATTGTATTTTAAAAGACAGTCTCTGAAATTGCTTCATCTTAAATGCAAGATGAGATGCATGCTTCAGGGAGAGCCAAACGTGCTGTCAAGGGGTACTCTAAGTAACTCTCTGAAGAAACCATATATTAAACAAATGTCTTAAAAACAAAGATACCATCATCCTAACTGCTAAGTCACTTCAGTCATTTCCGACTCTGCATGACCCCATAGACGGCAGACCACCGGCTCCCCCGTCCCTGGGATTCTCCAGGCAAGAACACTGGAGTGGGTTTGCCACTTCCTTCTCCAATGCATGAAAGTGAAAAGTGAAAGTTAAGTCGCTCAGTCGTGTCCGACTCTTAGCGACCCCATGGACTTCAGCCCACCAGGCCCCTCTGTCCATGGGATTTTCCAGGCAAGAGTACTGGAGTGGGGTGCCATTTATCATCCTAACTACTACTCCTCTAATAATGTGGTAAGATGACCATAGCGAATTGCCAACGTAGCGCCTGAGTCCTAGAGATGTGAAGAATTAGTTTGAAATCAGGGTGTGTGACATTTCCACCTCTGTTCTTCTTTCTCAAGATTGCTTTGACTATTCAGTGTCTCTTGTGGTTCTATACAAATTTTAGGATTGTTTGTTCTATTTCTGTGGAAAATGCCATTTGAATTTTGTTAGGAATTGCACTGAATTAGTAGATTGCTTCCAATAGTTCGGACACTTTAACAATATTCTTCCAACTCATTAGCACAGAGTACCTTTGTATTTGTCTTCAATTTCTTTCATTAACATTTTGTACTTTTCAGTATTCATGTCTTTCACTTCCTTGGTTAATTTCTAGGTATTTTATTCTTTTTGATACAACTGCAAAAAATGATGCTTTTCTTCACTTCTCTGATATTTCAGTATTAGCACATAAAAATTCAAGAGATTTTGTGCAGCGATCCTCTATTCTAAAATGTTACTGAATTCATTTATTCTAAACGTTTTTTTAGTAGAGTCTCAAGGGTTTTCTACATAACGTGTCGTCTGAAACTAGTGGCAGTTTTAGTTTTCCTCCCCACTATATTCAGCTGCATTTTCATGAATAAACTACACAATGTCCTTCCTTGTGAGAGATGTCTTTCCATCCAGTCTTCCATTGGCGCATTATACATTATGGAAGCTATCCAAAAAAACTAAGTAGAACAACTGGTTTCTAGTAGATACAGTTTTTCTCCCAATAAATAATAGTAATATACGTCTGTTGTAAGAAGCTTGGGAAATTCTGAAAACTATATAAGAAAAAATAAAAATAATTCAACCACATTCAGAGATAATTTCTAACATTTGATTTAATTCTTTCTGACCTTTTCCCATGCATATATAGATTACTATATGTTTGTTTCACAGTTAGAATCATATTATATACATAGCTTTGAGTTCTATATTTTAGTAAATATATTTATAAAGTTTCCTGTTATCTAATTTCCTTTAAAAACATGATTTTTAATGACTGTATGAGTTACCTTCAATTGATTTCTGCATCTTTGCAACATGGTTCTTAAATTCTCAGGGGACTCAATTGCTAATTGCAATATTAGTTAACTGCTAAATGTAATTGAAAATTACAATATTCTTCAAGGTAACCATCTTCATATTGAATATCTGAGTCTTAAGCTAAACTTAAATGGCATGCTTATTTATAATTTATACTTTAATTTGGGTACATCTTAAGAGGTAAAATGAGAATTGCTCAAATTACAATTTATGAAATTTCAATGTTCAACATGAATCAGCACTAGAGACAAATACATCAAATTTCTACTGTTCAAAAAATAAAAGAAGTAAATATCAACTCAAGACAACACTGACCCCAAAAGTTACAAGATAATAACACCAAATGAACTGCATAATGTAGAGAGCAAATAATGGGTTCAAGGAATTGAATTTTCTAGTTCTAGAAAGGTGTAAAGATAGAGACAGAATTCGGCCTGGATTCTGAAAATCTGGCTAGAGTTCATTAAAGGCAAGGGGAGAAATGGAGATGTAATCAAGTAGAAAGAAATTGGTAAGATTGTGAAAATCTTCAAATGTTCACTATGGATTTGGCTTCATCAGTGGGAAACCGAGAACCAGATATTTAGATTGAGGTTACTGATCCATAGAGAACTAAAACTGATTTTTGAAAATTCACCCAGTCAGGACTTCCCTGGGGGCTCAGTGGTAAAGAGCCAGCCTGCCAGTACAGAAGACACGGGTTCGATCCCTGATCTGAGAAGATCCCAAATGCCACACAGCAACTAACTAGGCTCATGTGCCACAACTGTTGAGCCTGTGCTCCCGAGCCTGAGGCTGCAGCTACCAAGCCCGCGTGCCTTAGAGCCCACGCTCTGCAACAAGAGAAGCCACCATAGTAAAAAGCCCGTGCACCACAATGAAGAGAAGCCCCTGTCACCGCAACTAGAGAAAGATCCATGCATCAATGAAGACCAGCACAGCCAAAAAGAAAAAAAATTTTTTTTAATTCATCCAATCATTCATATTGCCAGAACACTTGTCAAGGACATGGCATTATAGCTTGGTGGCAAACAGAAACATTAAGTAAAGATGCTCTTGAGATTTTTAAACCTGATTCTTCAATTTTTATCCTACAAATGCCTGGGGGTAAGAAAAAGGAAGATCAAGTGTTCAAATGTCTTAAACTCTTCACAGATCCACAGAATTAGATAATAAGAAAAAGTCAATTTTTTCACCCAATGAATAGAAAGCTGGGATGTTAAGAGACCAGAAAATCTGAAGAGGAAAATAAGAAGTTGGTAGGAAGAAAGAAATAGTAGTTTTAGTTTTCAGAGGACCACTCAGGTGACATTGTCCAACACGCAGCTAGAAATGCAGGACTGAGGCCTGGGTGAATAATGGGCCCTTGAGACATAATTTTGGAGTTACCTACCAAAGTAAAAACAGAATCCCGTTAACCTCTTCATACCATCTTCCCTATCACCAACAAAAACATTAATAAAGATCATTCATTTTAATTAAATACATATAAAATAACCTGCCTCAGGAATATTTTAAGTAAAACTATCTGTGGTATTTGTGCATACCTCAGAGAAGTTTTGGAGAAGGCAATGGCACCCCACTCCAGTACTTCTGCCTAGAAAATCCCATGGACGGAGGAGCCTGGTAGGCTGAAGTCCATGGGGTCGCTAGAATCGGACACAACTGAGTGCCGTCACTTTCGCTTTTCACTTTCATGCATGGGAGAAGGAAATGGCAACCCACTCCAGTGTTCTTGCCTGGAGAATCCCAGGGACGGGGGAGCCTGGTGGGCTGCCGTCTATGGGGTTGCACAGAGTCAGACACAACTGAAGCGACTTAGCAGCAGCAGCAGCAGCAGAGAAGTTTATCATTTGCATAAAGTACAAATCAATGGAACACTATCAAAAGTCTTTTAAATTCTCCATTCTGTGGAGAGATTCATTTTGGTCTACAATTAAAATCAATAATTAATTAACTATTTTCAGCAAATAGGATACAGATTTAAATATAATCAGCATTTAGAGCTATTATAGTTTAAAACAATGTTAATAAGTATTTTTAAAATTGCACAAAGAGGAGAAGGCAATGGCACCCCACTCCAGTAGTCTTGCCTGGAAAATCCCATGGATGGAGGAACCTGGAAGGCTGCAGTCCACGGGGTTGCTGAGGGTCGGACACGACTGAGCGACTTCACTTTCACTTTTCCCTTTCATGCATTGGAGAAGGAAATGGCAACCCATTCCAGTGTCCTTGCCTGGAGAATCCCAGGGACAGGGGAGCCCAGTGGGCTGCCGTCTCTGGCGTCGCACAGAGTCGGACACGACTGAAGTGACTTAGCATAGCACAGCATAGCATAGCAAGAGGAATTAGTCAGAAACTGACCATAAAGTTCATTTCGGCATCCAGTTGTAAAATTCACAAAGCATTTAAGTATACAGATGTTTGAGAAGAAGAAAATTTAGAGAAACTGACAAATTCTAATAGAAGGAAATGATACGTACTTATCAATTAGGAAGAGCTGTGAAAAGCATCCACTGGGAAATGGGTTCTATTTTTATTAGAGATGGGCCCAGCTTATTATAGTATGCTCCCACTCTTCCTGCATATCCTTTTAAAAGCATTTATCTGTTTCTCTATTAATAACTTTTTCCACTAGAGGGTGATATGATAACTGAATACTAAAGGTCATAAAAAGCACACAGATTGGTATCTTGCGTGGCAGAATGAAGTGTATTCTGAGAGATCAGGGATGAGGGATAACAGACAGACAGACAAAATGAGGGTGCAGGCTTACATCTGCAAATGACCTGCGTGTCCCAAGCACTACACTACTTGCTTCACGTAAATCATTTCACTCAATCCTTACAAAAAAACATGTGAAGTAGGTGTTATAGTCTTATCTTACAGATAAAGCAAACAGTTCAATGAGACTGCATATTTATGGCCATATAATGAGTAGCAAAACCAGAATTCCAGCTCAAGTCTGAAAAGCTCTTTTCACTCCACTATGGTAGGCAAAACTCATCTCCTCCGGTGTGTCCCCTTCTGTCTGCTTTCACCATCCTCTGCACACATTTAAAACTGGATTATAAACTGGGCTCAGTGAATGTTTTCCAGTCTGTCATCCTGCACAAATGGAGGAGGCATGGCTATTTGTTGGGCTGTTTCCCGGTATATGTTATTCAATATACCTGTCCTCTGGACCTCTCTCCAACTAACAGAATTTGAAATTCGGTTCTTTGTCTTACATGAAGACAAGGTCAGGGACTTCCTGATGTGGTCATTGTTTTCTAGAACTCTCCCTAAATACAGGAGAATTCAGAGCCCTATTAGATTTCAGATGTTAGCCACACTGTCCTACAAAGTTTGCCACTTACTCTGGCTCAAGGGAGTAGTTGGAAGATGCTGGACTAGAAACAAAACTGTAATTCTGATTCCCTGACTGGCTAGTGATCCTTGTGCCTAGCTCCCTACTGTTTAGAACCTAGAGACAAGAAAATGTCTCAGGCCCCTAGACATTAGACATACTGCTTCTTTGAAGATAGATAGATAGATAGATGCAGATATATATGTATTCAAAACAGTTATGTCTTATTTGAGGGGGAAAGAACTGAAAAATCATCTGCTTAGGGACTTCCCTGGTGGTCCAGTGGTTAAGACTCTGGGATTCCATTGCAGGGCACAACTCAGGTTTGATCCCTGGTTGGGGAGTTAAGACCCCACATGCCACATGGAGAGGGCAACACAGACACACACACCACTGCTTCACTACCAGGAGAAATCTAACAATCAGGACGGGGAAAAGGCAGATTAGAGGTGAGGAATGAAGCTATGTGAGAACAAACAGAAGGCGCTATGACAGGCGTGGGAGAAGCATGAAGCAGTGCTCAAACGTGGCTCTCTTCACAAAGGTCAGGACGGTACGAGACCTGGTCCGAAGGTAATCTTATTTGCTTTTCATTTTAGTAGAAAATGACTTGATACTCTACCTTAAATATGGGAAAGGAGTCTTTTGTATGGGCTAGACATCTCTTCAGAAAATGAGTTCTTGTTTTTTAAAAATATGGTAAGGCTGTTGACCCAGGGAAGAGTTGGGCATTCCTACCTGGCATTCCTACTCCTACCAAGTTGAATTTAGAATTTGCAAGTAGACTAACAAAATTCACAGAAATAGCACACAACCCCTAATTAAGAAGCACATTTGATGGACTCCAGAGAGACTGGTACATTATCAGCTTCAAACTGTCACTTCTTCCTGTTACAAATTTAGCCCTGAGTCCTCGTAAGTTCAATACTCATTAAATATCACAAAGGAAAGCACCTAACTAAGCAATCTGCACTCTCTAAAGGACAGGTCTGTTGATTTAAAATGTGATATGGTATTAGAAAGTTACCACACTCCAGAGTCTAGAACCTAAACACATTTGTATTCTGAAAATCTTGTTTCGTAATGTTTGCCAAATTCTACCACAGGAGTCAGCATAGTACATGGAAAGAAAAGGGCTTTTTTTTAATTAGGCAAATCCGACTTAAAATCTCTTGCCACTTACACAGTGAAATTTTAACATAACTGTCATAGGAACTTGCACACAAGATGGACATAATAAACACCAATCTCTTGACTGCTACTACCCTTGACTTTTAACATTATGAAAGTCTGGAATTTTTAACTTATATTATGGATATAGGGTCCCATTAGAATAAATCTTCGGTGACTAGGCAGAAAACAGATTGTCCTAGGAGTTTTGATAGTTTCCATTATGCTTTAAAAAATCAATGCAATGAAGCACCAAAAATGGCTTTTCTCATTAATATCATATTTGTATATATACAGCATGTTCAGGTATGACAAATAAGTAAGTCTAGTGGTCCAAAGGTTATGTTTAAGAAACTGCTCCCCACCACACACACACACAAAAACATTTGAAAGATACGCTGGGTAAAACTGTAATGGAATTCTTAAAATAACTATTACATCTCTACTCTTCTCTGAAGTCATGGTTTAAGAAGATTTCAAAGAAACCGTGGCTTAGGGTAATATCTGTAAAAGTGTCTTGTGTTATAATGTGTTATAATGTGTTTAAAGTGTCATGTTTATACTAATCAGTAATTAAGAGCTGCTCAAAAATAATTTTGAAATAATGAGAGTTTTCCCCTATTTACTATATTTAAAGGATTTATACACATGAGTGACTGATATTTTCTTTTGAAGCAACATAGTACTAGGTGATGCTTTTAAAATGTTGTTTAAAAAAAAGTGTTGAGAATGATCTTGAAGAAGTGTTTCAAGAACAAACAAAATGGGAAAGAAGCTAATTTCAGACTGACATCCTACTTTGTAGAAGGGTACCTCTGTCTTGGCAATCAAATAGTTTTACATTTTTCTTGCCATATTTATGAAGGCAAATGACCTAAAAATGAATGGCATATCAAAAGCGTGTTACACAAACACAGACACACTCTCTCTCATATACACACAATCACATCTAGCCCTACTGTTGTCACTCCTGTGGCCTTGTGTGTACAACACAATGATTTGTATTCACAACTCAAGAGTTGTAAGGGGAAACAGACTTGAGTTCAGTATGTTTGTTTTTAAGGAGGTAGCTACTGTATAAGACATATCTCAAGTTCTGTTTACCGTTTTATCTTGAAGGGAAAGGAAAGATAAAGCACCCATCAAATCTGTGTGCTGCAAGTTCTCCTACTGAACATTATGATGACTTCTCCTTTAGGACAAGGGTATGTTTCGTCTAGCTGCTTTTCTAGTTTTTCATTTAAAATGCAGCAGAACTCATTGATGGCTGTGCATTGTTGATAAAGGCTTAGCTTTGATTAAACTTCTTTCTTAAATAAGATAATGCAATTAAATACTAAACCCCTCTTCCTCCAACTGAATCCTCAGAAGGTGATGTACATAAACTCCCTCTTTTAAGACAGTAACCTCAAGGAACAGAGATCCAGAGATGGGGACATGAACTGAGCAAACTGCACTCTGAAAGATCTGGGCCTTACCAGCAAGGTGGGGCTGCGCTAGCAGTGTTCAAGCCAAAGCCCCACTCCAACACCTTGAGACAGGGGTGGTAAGAGGCATGAAAACCACCAGCTGAAGCCAGTTCCTTCTTAGGTCAAACCAACTAAACAGAATGTAAACCTGCAGACAAGCTAGGGAAATTAGGGATAAACATATTTTAGAAAGAGTTTAAAATTCACAAGGTGAAGCAAAAATGATATAGCAATGAAAGCATTTACGTGTCTAAGCTATTTCATTGCCGGTCAAGTCAGGTTAAAGAGGATGATGTTAAATCTGTTTGCATGTTGTTTATGGGCGAAATAAAATTTAAAAGTAAGCAAGTAAGAGTGTGAGGATAAACTACTTCAGTCAATATTTATTTTTAATGTCTGTAAAATAAGTACAATAATGAGTTAAAATGCTCCTTTCCAAAGATATGTTTAACTCACAGTCTATTCTATATGGATATTCATGATTTTTATCTAATTTTTAAGTAATAAAGAACCAGAAAGCATGCAAACATAAAGATCTATAAGCGAAGAAGCCTGAGGGGAAAAACAGGATAGAAGTTATGTTACATACCTCATTCATTCTGAGTATAATTCTTCTTAGTTTCTCTCCTCTTTATATAGACCATTAGATAGCAACACTGCCTAAAATATTGATTAAGATATATTCTAACTCCAGCAGAATGCATATGATGTCTTATTGAATTTCCTGTAAATTCAATAGCACCAAAATATAGAGAAAATAAAATTCAATGCAGAAGAGAAGTCAGCACTTTGTTGACTTAGGAGATAGTCAATAAGACCAAGGTACGTAAAGAAAACTTCTATTTTTCAACTTTGGGTGTGTATGTATTCATAGTCTTTACAACTTAATTTTTATTACAGAAAACTTCAAACATACTTTGTAAACTACATAGAACAGCCACGAACTCCACGTCCCTGTAAACCAGCTTCAACAATTAGCCACTCATGGCCAATCTATACCCTCCTTCTTTTTCTTCCCTTTGGTATTATTTTGAAGCAAAGCCCAAATACTGTATCATTTCATTTTGACTATAATTTGATGGGGGAAAGGGAATGTAACAGAAAGACTGGGAAGTGAGAGAAATGCTGCTTTCTCTCCACAGTCCCTGCCCGCAATTTTAAGTGATACACCCAGGAATGTTTTGAGGAAATAAGCCCATATGCCATGGCAAAGAATTGGCACTGGCAATTCCTGATTTACTGCAGCTTCCTAAACACTTGCCCCTTGCCCTCAGACAGCAGCTCCCTGCCTATCCAGCAAGGATAACGCTGGGAAGCAGCGATAGTTGTGGATAGTAGGAGTGTATCCAGTCTCTAACTGGCACAGCCTCCAAGGACTGTATAAAATGGAATTGTTGTCCTCAGCACTAGATTAGTTAAGTCCCTGAATTGATAGGATTCCTCCAGTTTAGACAGGAGTATAAATGTTCACCTTATAAAACATGTCTATGATTGATTTCATGAGCTACCACCAACTAAGTGGGATAAGGAGGCAGATACAACAGAGCTATCTCCCAGGAAAGGAAAGGAAAACTATAAGCAAGGGAAACAGTGGCAGAAACTTGACAGAAAGTTGGGAATCTAAGTGTATCTTCATATTATCTCCTATTTTTCACAGTCAAATGCCAACCAAAATGGTGTAGTTACCCTATGGTTAGTATTCAAACTGTGTGGAGAAGCAAATGGAGTGCTCTGCTAACATGGAGTCAAGAAAAAAACCCAATTCCTCTGGGGTTCCGAAATGTTTTCATTTTAATAAAATAACTAGAAGAAGAAGAGTAGCGAAGATAGCACCATACATTCTTACTGTTTTATAATGCAGAAAACACATTTCATAATCTTAAACATGCTGGTGTCTAAAGTATTTTAACTTTTGAAAATACTCAGATTTCCTCAATAACCAAATACTAATATTCAAACAGCAATTTCATCTTGTTTACATAACAAAGAGAAAACTGTTTACAAAGAATATACCTTAATAATCACCATAAGAAAACCAATTTGACGTAACTTCTGGTAACTTGTGCCGTGGGGTAAGGCCTGTGAGTACACAGCCCATCAGACCAGCTGCACTTGGTAAATGAGACCTTCACTACTTGATCCACACAAATCATGTTTCACTCCAACCCTCTGCACTGCACACAACCTATTAACCCCTGTCCCAGGGACAAAATTGATGATGAAATTTGGTATTAATGATTTTTCATAGTAATAGGTGCCTTCTCTCCATTTAATAATACTGTCCCATTACCAGGATTTCTAATATCTTCTGTTTAAAAAAAAAAAAAGAAAAACTGGTTCATTTTATTACTATACAACCGAATATTAATTTTGCAAAGATACAAAGACTGTGAGGAAAGTTTCACCACAATTAACACGGATATGTAAAATTTCCCAGGTGAAGAGCAGACTGAAGGTACTCACTTTTGTGGTCTTTGTATAGAACGGGGAGGAGCGCTGGTGAATAGGCAGGTCCACGATACTATTAGAGTTTGTGACACTGTTCCTATGTGTGTGTTCATCTTCCCTGCTGCTGTCATCAGACTGATCAAAGTCATCACTCTCCTGGTCCATTTCCTCTTCCTCTTCATCCTCCTCATCTTGTTCACCAGCATGTTCTTCGTCTTCCTCTTGTTCTTCCTGGTTTCCAGAGGAGTCCTCATCTACGGAAATAAACCGGTTGTTGTTCTCTTCCAGCTGCCCTTGCTGGGGATCGTTCTGGTCTCCAGGCCTAGGCTCCGCTCCCACGACTTCCCCATTCCTCGCCGCGTGCTCCTCCTCCTGGTGTCTGGGCTGCTGCTGCTCCTCCTCCAGCACACGGTTCATCTGCTCCTCATCAGCCTGGCTTGAGGAAGGGTTACCTCTCAGAGAGCCTCCAGTGCGTCGTCTTTTGCTGCCCACAGAGAGCAGTTCCTGATTCATTTCCAAAAGCCAGCTTGCTACTTCTTGGACCTTGGCTAGGCTATCAGAAGATGCAAAGGTTTTCACATTCTGTAGAGAAAAATGAGGGGGGAAGAAAGGTTTTTAAATCTACATTATATTCTACTTTCATGTTGTATGTCTGTACTCCAAATTTTAATACAGATTGTAAAAAGATTAGATGCCATGCAGACATTAAAATGTTCTTTTGAAATCAAGAGAAACTTTAAAAAGTTATGAGACTTTATAAAGATACACAAAAGTCATATAGTAAATAGCTTTATTTTAATCTCCTTTTAAAAATAATTTTAGAACGAAGGTTTATAGTTTATTTGCTTTGACCAACACAACACAATCTAACCAACAAAATATTCTTAAATTTTAGATCAGTAGCTCATAAACTATACCCTTAACCAAACTTCCACAAAATGTTAAAAAGTATATCAGAAAAAACCTATTCAATGCTCAGTTAAGTACAGGAAATGCTGAGATAAACCAAGATTAAAAGGCTTTTTTTTTTTTTTTAAACCTTAGGAATTTCCCAAACTTTTCTGATCACAGAAGTTTGCCTTTAGACAGTTTTCTGAGTTCCAAATATAATCACTATGATTTTTGTTTTTCATAATGAGTATAAATCAACCAGACAGCAAATAAATTAAAAAGTTTATTTCAAAGAAAAGAAAAGAAAAAAAAAAATTCATAAGTTCATACCCTCTGACCCAGTCACTCCACTTCTGGCAATCTATCCTAAGGAAGTATTCCTAAAACAGAAAAAAAAAGTGATGCAGAGGATACTCACTGCAGCTTTATCCACAAAAACAAAAATAAACATAAATGCAAATTAAAATAATCAAAACCCAAATGTTCAAGACAAAGGAGCCCATGAGATGGGATATGTTTAGTGTATCTAAACTAAATACCTCTAAACATGTTGCTCATAAAAAAACTTGTGAAAACATGGATGTTATACTATGTGAAGGGCAAAATGCAGGACATTATACGATCACAGAATGATTTTTAAACTGCATAATGACTAGATTGAAAACAATATTTCAAAATATAAACTGCATTTAGGCAGTGGTATGATAGGTGCTTTAACTCAATTTTTACTGTATTTCTCAAATTTTATGTGTCAAGCATGTTTACTTTTATGCTTTTAACAGTGGCTTTAAAATTTGATCTGATATAGAATCTTTCCATAACGTTCCTTCTTAGATTTCATCCTTTGCAAATATCTACATGGACATAACTGAGGTTACAGAAAATAATGCCAACACATTGCACAAGTCGATATAAAATCCCTTTAAAAAGTATCTTTAAGGATTTCAAGAGAAGGAAATACAATATTCATTTTCTATCATGTCCCAAGAGTAACTACTTTATGTTACAATGATCTTGAAATAAAACAGCCTTATCCACTTTCCCAATCCTTGCCAATAGATGGTCACTCCCCCAAAGGTCCACAGGTCTCACTGCAAGCTTTAAGATGGGGTCAAGAAAGTCCAAAAGATAGTTTTAAAACAGCAGTATTTCATTTTATTTTCTATAATCAATCATTTCTAAGAAATAAGCTACAGTTGGGGGGAAAATTCTTGAATTTTAATTACACTAGAAGTTCAAATAAAGAAAGAGCTTTAAAGATGGACCCCTGAGACACTCCATCATCCTAAAAGAAGAGGAATAGCCAGCAAAGATGACTAAGTAGGAAAACCAAGAAAGAGTGGTACTGGTGAAGCCAAGTTGAGAAAGCTTACCCAGCAGGAGGAAATAAATGATGACAAGAATGGCTATGGATGAAGTAGGACGACGACAAAGAACTGACCACTGCATTCAGTAACACACAAGTCACTACTGTAGAAGCAGTTTCTATTAGGTGAAGTCTGATACTGATAAAAGTAGAATTAAGAGACTGGGAAAGCAAAATAGTATTAATTAAATACTTTAAACTTATCTCTTTCACCATATTTCTTAATGTGGGAACAGTTGGAAGGAAGTCAGATGAAAAATAACATAAAAATGAAAAACACACACACACACACCTGCACGCACACATGCAGTACCTCTGTGTACATAACGGGAAATCTGCTATACACAGGTTTTCTTCAAAGCTAGACTCAAACTCTTGCTTTAGTAACTGTGTCTAAAGTTTAGCTCTCCTAACACTAACAAGAACATTTTGTACTTGGATACTGATGCACAGAACAACATGAAGTAAGCGACATTGCCTGGTATAATGCAAGTTCCAAAAAAGTTGCTCTTTGTGTACCCAACCTAACAGGCGTATTTTCACAAGATTAAAACAGGTTAAATGACGTATTAAGAACAACTTACCAAAATAAAAAAAGAGAGAGAGAGAACAAAGGTCATAAAACACATCATAAAGAATGTGTGTAAAGAAGAGAGGAGACTGTTGGTAAGCAGTTTACCTATCAACAAATAGAAAGTTTATAACTGGCATTTCTAAAATAGTATCAGTATTGGTCAACAAAGAACACTTCTAATTATGAACGACAACACAAATGACTATCGTTGTATAACTTGAGTGTTATATTGAGAACAGAGAAGAAACCTGTTAAGCCAGTAAAAGTTACTGACGCATACTTACAGTGAGGCATGTAAACAGATTTCAAAGTAATACAGATTCTTATAGATTAATAATGGTATATCCAAGTAGAAGAATCAGATTTAAAGAAAAGTCAATAAAAAACATGTAATAACAAAGTGGAAAGTCAAATTACAAGAATTCTAGAATATCTAAAGAGGCTGAAAATATCCAATTAATAGATTTACATAAAAATTTCTATGCATCAAATTTTATTGGATTGGATTTTTCTGACTCATTTTGAGAGTGGAAAACAGTAATAAATATATAGAAATTAAGAGAAAAAAATTTCACTTTCTGTTGGTATTAATTTAAAAAAACAGTATTTTAGGAAATTCATTCTTTCTAATAATAATCTATTAAATAAATCAATGACCAAATTAAAATAATAAATATCTAATAACTAACAAAATCAGAATCAACTATTAAACACTTTTAAGGGGGAAAAATTTTAAAGATAGTTAAAATAGTTTATTTAAAAAAAAAAAAAAATTTAAGCACCCATAATCTAAAACTTGAAAACTGCCATACAGGAAATGTTCATAAATGGGGTATTAATAAAAGCATATTTTTGCTTTTCAAAATTCTAATTTTAAACTTTTTTAGAGAAAACTTCTGTATGATTTAGGACACTTGTGTCATATGTAACACAACCACCAACAAACAGAATCCTATGCCCTAAAAAAAAATATGTAAACTTTAAGAGTGTTCTTTTATTTCTGAATCTTACCAGTATATGATGTCAAGATACATCAAATACATGACTTACATTTTTACCAACAACCAGTGAGACTGAACTTGAGGTCGATAAAACAAACTCTGATGGCTAATATATTTTGACATTAAATTGCATGATTTTTTTGACAACTGAGCATGATGAGACTGGAAATGATTTAAGGTCAAGAATAATACTGATAAAAGAAAATCATGGAAATTTTAAATTGAAAACGCTCCGCACTTCACAAAGTGAAAGAGTTCAAAGAGATTCAGTATTTCTCAAGTTTGCTAGCTTCAAGCTGCTGCTGCTGCTGCCAAGTCGCTTCGGTCATGTCGGAGTCTGTGTGACCCCAGCAAAGCAGGAACCAGAAGGTGACATTATCAACTGGGCTTTCTTTCATGTGCCTCAGTCTGCATAACTAAATATGCCAAAGTCCTGACACTGACACTGGCCTCTTCTCCAAAACCGGAATCACTACAATGTTAGAAGATTATTACTCTAAAACACTCACTGAGCACTCAGTATATATATTCCAGGCACAGATTAATTTTCTAGAGCATGTGTGCTCAGTTGTGTCCAACTCTTTGCAACTCGATGGACTGTAGTCTGCCAGGCTCCTCTGTCCAGGGAATTTTCCAGTCAAGAATACTGGAGTCGGTTCTCATTACCTTCTCCAGGGGATCTTCCCAACCCAGGGATTAAATATGCATCTCTTGCATCTCCTGCATTGACGGGTGCAATTTTTACCACTGAGCGACCTGGGAAGCCCCTAATTTTCTAGAGGATAATGTTTAAAAATGTCAATCAATGACTTTTAACCTGAACCTATGGTAAAATTAAATTTTACAATACAACTCTTTATGCATGTATTTAAACAAATCTAAAACAATGGTTTCAGAGAGAAGGAATGATGAAATGGTTAAACCTAAAGTCTCTATAAATCACTATGCTTAATTAAATTTTATTATTCACAGTAATTGTGTTCTATAAAGTTGTCATAAATACCAAACAAGTGTTTTCAACAGAAATACAAGACTAAGTTCCTGCAAGCCTCTAGTCACGTTTTTGCCAACTGATCAATACATAATCTTTTCCTATGTGTATTTCTCAAGACATGCTATTCATTAATAATATATAATACATTTATTAACACTGAAGTCAGTCAACTGAATGAAGCTTATCTAACAAGTATGCTCTCCATAAGGCACATCACAACACCAGGCAGCACCTCAAAGCAGCGTAGGGATCATCTTAAACAGCAAAGTCACCGTAACAAGTACGGCAAGCTTGTAGTGAAAATATTTCACTAAACAGACCACGAAATGGACACTTGTTTAGGATATGAAAGCTGAAAGAAGAAACCAGAATGCCACCTTGTTCAACCTCAGATGGGAAAGTCCATGAAGGTGACTCAAATACTTTGCCACTCTATGCATGCAAACATCTACAAATTACTGTGAAAGCACCATAAGTACTGAATTTTGGTGCTACAAATAAATTTTAATGAGTAGGCAAATTCACAAATGAAGAACCTTCAAATAATGAGGCTGGATTTACGTACTGTATCTAAATCCTGTAGATAGTACACCGATTGTGATTCAAGAGCCACACAGTATTCTGAGATATCTACCTGTGAAGAAGCCACAGCATTACTTATTTCTTGCTACGGTTCTGGTAAACTACAAAGGATAAATGACCAAAGAAATTAAAAGCTCAGTACAGGTATTCATCACTAAATTTTTCACATAGGAATCAAAAGAGCAGATAGCCCATATTAAGACTTTGTGTACAATAATGGCTGGAGACAGAAAAGGGAGCAGGGGTACCACTTCCCCTCCTATCAAATGGGGAGCACAGGCTTCTCCTGGCAACAGCAAAGTCCAGAGAGGCCTGAACTAAGGGCATCTAAAGGAAGAGATGCTCATCAAAGCTACGGTTTTTCCAGCAGTCATGTATGGAGGTGAGAGTTGGACTATAAAGAAAGCTGAGTACTGAAAAATTGATGCTTTTGAACTGTGGTGTTGGAGAAGACTCTTGAGAGTCCCTTGGACTGCAAGGAGATCCAACCAGTCAATCCTAAAGGAGATCAGTCCTGAATATTCATTGGAAGGAGTGATGCTGAAGCTGAAACTCTTAATACTTTGGCCATCTGATGCAAAGAAATGACTCACTGGAAAAGACCCTGATGCTGGGAAAGACTGAAGGCGGGAGGAGAAGGGGATGACAAGAGGATGAGATGGTTGGATGGCATCACGGACTTAATGGACATGAGTTCGAGCAAGCTCCGGGAGTTGGTGATGGACAAGGAAGCCTGGTATTTTTCAGTCCATGGGGTTGCAAAGAGTCGGACGTGACTGAGCAACTGAACTGAACCGATTATGATAACTGCTATTCAAAAAAATTCAATAATTAGGTTACTGAGATAAAAGAGAAATACTGTGACTTTCCCCAAGTTCCAAAAAATATAGGTGACTTTTAGTCATTATAGCTGGTTAATTTAACAGCACTTCAGACCTAATTTCAGTGGTTTTTTTTTTTAAGTTTCTCATGAACTTTTAACAGATGCTTATGAACACTGTTTCACAAAAGACGTTTGATTATTCATAACCATTTGAACTGCTTATATTAGGCTGCCTAAAGGAGTTATAAAGCAGGCACAGTATTAGCTGTTAAAGTGAGCTCTGAGAGTCTATCTCAGAGGGAATTAGAGTTGTGAGCCTCCAAAGAAGATTCCCAGGCAAAGACTAACTTTGAAATCACAGTAGTCACTGAGGAATACTGGTTACCTGACGTACAGTGGGTGATCTAAGAAATCTGCCAAAGCCTCCAAAGGACTGTGCGATACTAACATTTTCAGAAATCACTATGATTGATCTACAGGCATTTAAGAAGTTTTAAGACATAGATGGCAGGAAAAATCAACCAAACTGTACTCATCATCAAAGCTTGGAATCACTTTCTGTAAGCAGGTTCGGTTTGTCCCTGAATCCTAAAAGAGCCTCCGTAATCACCAAGATTTCTTCTCTGACCACACCACTTAGTAAAACTCCAACTTCATATTCTGAACTCTCTATATGACAAATTAATATTTATTATTAATCACTATGCTCAAACTGATTAAAAGTAAGTATCTGGAAAACATACTAAATACCACTTAGTATCACTCTGCTACTCAAAATCCACCAAGAGTTTCCCATCTCACTCACAAAGAGTTATTTTTTCTTAATTGTTGCCTGTATGATATATGCCATCCCATCGAGCTCATATTCTGCTATTCTCTTTTTCACTTTGGCACTCTTTCTGAAAGAGGAAAACATGCTGCTGCCTCAGAGTTTCTGCACTGGATACAGCTTCTGCCTGAATGCTCTCCCTGACATATCTGCATGGTTCTTTCCATTATTTTCTTTAGGACTCTTTTCAAACAACCTTTAATAAACTCACTTTTCCTAATAATCTTATTTTAAATAATCATTTCCTTCAGTTCAGTTGCTAAGCCGTGCCCAACTCTTTGCGACCCCATGGACTGCAGCACACCAGGCTTCCCTGTCCATCACCAACTCCCATTACTCAAATTCACGTCCATCAAGTCAGTGATGCCATCCAACCATCTCACCCTCTGTCAGCCCCTTCTCCACCTGCCTTCAATCTTGCCCAGCCTCAGGGTCTTTTCCAATGAGTCAGTTCTTCACATCAGGTGGCCAAAGTATTGGAGTTTCAGCTTCAGCATCAGTCCTTCCAATGAACATTCAAGACTGATTTCCCTTAGGATGGACTGGTTGGATTTCCTTGCAGTCCAAGGGACTCTCAAGAGTCTTCTCCAACACCACAGTTCAAAAGCATCAATTCTTCAGCACTCAACCTTCTTTATAGTCCCAACTCTCACATCCATACATGACTACTGAAAAACCATAGCTTTGACTAGACGGACCTTTGCTGGCAAAGTAATGTCTTTGCTTTTTAATATTCTGTCTAGGTTGGTCATAGCTTTTTTTCCAAGGAGCAAGTGCCCTTTAATTTCATGACTGCAGTCACCATCTGCAGTGATTTTGGAGCCCAAAACAATAAAGTGTCTTACACATTCCATTGTTTTCCCATCTATTTGCCATGAAGTGATTGGACTGGATGCCATGATCTTCGCTTTCTGATGTTGAGTTTTAAGCAAACTTTTTCACTCTCCTCTTTCACTTTCATCAAGAGGCCCTTTAGCTCTTCTTCACTTTCTGCCATAAGGATGGTGTCATGTGCATATCTGAGGTTATCGATATTTCTCCTGGCAATCTTGATTCCAGCTTGTGCTTCATCCAGGCTGGCATTTCTCATGATGTACTCTGTATATAAGTTAAATAAGCAGGGTGACAATATACTGCCTTGATGTACTCCTTTTCCTATTTGGAACCAGTCTGTTGTTCCATGTCCAGTTCTAACTGTTGCTTCCTGACCTGCATACAGGTTTCTCAATAGCAGGTCAGGTGGTCTGGTATTCCCATCTCTTTCAGAATTTTCCACAGTTTGTTGTGATCCACACAGTCAAAGGCTTTGATGTAGTCAATAAAGCAGAAGTAGATGTTTTCTGGAACTCTCTTGCTTTTTTGAAGATCCAATGGATGTTGGCAATTTGATCTCTGGTTCCTCTGCCTTTTCTAAATCCAGCTTGAACATCTGGAAGTTCACGGTTCACATATCATTGAAGCCTGGCTTGGAGAATTTTGAGCATTACTTTGCTAGTATTTTTCACTCCCTTGCATCACATTATTCCCCCTTCCCCTTTGCCCTGCTTCATTCTTCTCCACAGTACTGTATCAACACACTGGAATATTGTCTGTTATATACAGGGCCCATCTATCTATCCATTAATTTCTTCCTATATTATCTGCCTCCTCCCACTAGAATTTAAGCTACATAAGGAAAGAGACTTTCCTTTTTCACCAGTATTTTCAGGACCTACAAAAATCCTTGGCTTAGTAGGTCCTCAACACATTTACTGAGTAAATAGTTATTAAATCTTGTTAAAGCCAGCCATGTGCTGAGCAATTTTTCCTCATTAAAGAAGACCTACAAGCCAGATACAAAAAAGTACCAATTATTTAAAACACAGTATTTAAAGTTGTGATCTGTACTGAACAAGCACTTACAGTACTCTTGAAATTGAGAGGATATAAATCTAAAACCTTAACATTTTTTATAAATTATCATCCTCTAAGTCATAAAAATAATTTTTACCTTTATCAATTTTTTTGCTATTTTCAGCACATGCTATAAAAAATGTGTGACTAAAAAGATTACTACTTCAAAAACACATAAGAAATTAAAAAAATAAATTTAAAAAAATAAATAAAAAATAAAATAACAACAACAACAAAAAAATCCACATAATTTGTTGAGTATTTCTAGTTCCACATCTCACATAGTGCAGCCAACTGGGAAATCATATGTGCAGCTTAAAAGTGAAAGTGTTTTAGGGACTGCAAAATGGGCTGAACAGATTCTCAGTGCTGTAGATTAACAAGATAAACAACACAGGGCACATCATACAAGTATTCATATAAGCAGCCAGTATTCGTTAAGTTTTAGGGTTCTGAACTGAACATTTCAAATTCACACGCCTCATCAATCACATGCATCTTCACTAGAAAGGATGCATAACTATTTCTCAGCTCACATGACAATATCTACTTTTTATATGTTATTTAACTTACAGTACATATTTCTGTCTGGCCACATTTAATTCCTCATCCCCATTCAACTCCACTACATCTGCAATCTGGGTTTACTAAACTGAAACTGAATTTCACACTGGTTGCCAAATCCCACTGGGTCTTTTGCCATTTTTGTAGCTTTTTACAGGACTGGCAATGACTTCCCCTCTCTTTACAACTCTCACGCCTCTTAGTCTCCCTTGAGATCATCCTTTCCTTGGTATTGTCCCGCAGGCAGCTCCTTTGTTCTTCACTGCCAGCTCCTTCCTTCTCTGAAATTTCTTTGCAACCTTGGGTTTTAAGTATCACACAGAAGTTAATGACAACCAACTCCACTCTCCAGCCAAACTCCTCCACTGAGTCCACTAGCTTTATCAAGATATCCCACAGTTGCCCCAAATTCATTATTTTAAAACCCAAATTCCTGTGCACTCTCAGAATTCTTAGATTCTCTTCCTATTTTCTCTCAGTGAATGGAACTGTATTCTAGTCAGTTGCAGATTTAGAAAATCTGAATGGCTTGCCCTCTTCAACTTCCTTCTACTATCCTCTCCCCTGAGCAATTCAATTCTAAAGCCATAAAGTGGAGTCAGGTGTGTGGGGGGGATGGTGGGAGGAAAGAGCCTGACCAAGAAGGCTGAGGAGGGATCCAAACAGTGGAGAAGAAGGCAGAAAGGTGTTAGAGCCCACAGGGATATTCAGGGTGTGGGGGCCACTGCTCAGATACCCCTTCAACAGAATCTGCTATGGGAGCAGAGCTGCTCCATAGCCCCCAGGTACCTCATCCTGGAATCCACTCTAACAGTAATACCTGCCACGCTTCCTCTAGGCTTCCCCAGCAAAACAAATGACGGAGCATGGCAGGAATGCCCCAACAGCTAACTCTGTCTGGATGAGACTACCTGCACATCTGTTTCTCTGGGGAACCTGACCTGACACAGAAGGTATTCATGTACTGTTGTCAAAAACACTTAGGATGATATAAAAATGTTCTGGAAGACACCACAAAATGGTTATCTTCATTAAACAAAGGCCATTTCACTCTAGAATATTTAAAGAATATCATCTGCTATGTAAAGAAATCCAGTGGCTTAGCTAAGGAAAAGTTCTCAACAGGGTATGTGAGCTGAAAGGGGTCCTTTTAAGACAACAGAAGAACAGAGTTTGTTTTGTAGTAATACTGTGAAGATGAAGAATGGCTGCAGATTTCACACTCTTCAGTCTCTAATGGTTTTGACTTCAAGGGACAAGATTTTTGGATTTAAAAGGAAAATGCCCTTCTGGAAAACACTGTGTTACAAAAAGGAAACTTGAAATGTTTCCACTGCTGCTGGAGCTCCAGTGAAGAAGATACCAGCAAGTCTCAAGTCTCATGAGAAACCACCTGGGGAAGCCGCAGAACACACTGAACTCAGGTTCGTTCCCTTTCAAAACAAGTGTATCAATGAACAGGTTCTCTTTTCCTGAATCATCTGATAGCGAGAAGCTGACTTGAAAAAAAAAAAAAAAAAAGAGTAAGCAGCAGCAGTCTAATACATTCAAGATGAGTTTTACTGATCTGCACGGAAAAGTTCTGGATTTCTGCGAAGAAAAGAATATCCTGCTATTCATAGGAAACAATGAACATTATGCTGCAGTTTCAACTTCTCATACATTTGAACAATCTTTTATTTATTCAGTGAACATTTAAAATAGTAAGCTAAAAAACTGCTCTCATTTCAGTTGAAAGAAAAATTTGTATGCGCTTGCTTATCTCATGTTTGACCCTGAATGGTATTTCTAAAGCAAAAACCAAGCAAAAGAGGTAAATATAATTTTTAAGATTCAAAAACAATACTTTCAGCATATATGAGCCTATAAAAGAAGTAATTTTCTAACTGTTTGGCCTATATTTGAAATAAAAGAAGTAATTTTCTAACTGTTTGGCCTATATTTGAACTTGACCATGTCACTGAATAAGCAAATGCTTTTTCAAAGTATTATATAAAATTGTGTCTAGACAATATTTTCATTCATATTACTTTGGCTTACGGTTTTGGTTGCTTTACTATTCAACACTGTCAATAAATTTTCATGTTGTTAAAATTAATTTACAACCTTTATTTAAATTAAATCTGCTGAGTCTACATGAAGAAAAATTAAGTCCCATTTTGGTTTAAGCTAGTTACATGAAATGTATTACATTTCTTATGAGTTCTCAAAATTCATGGAATGATAAGAGATTAACCTCTCTTTTCTTTTTTTGGCCACACTGTGTGGCTTGTGGGATCTTCGTTCTCTGACCAGGGATTGAACCCAGGCCCTCAACAGTGAAAGCAACAAGTCCTAACCACTGGACCACAGGGGAATTCCCTAAAATAGATAAAGTAAGGGAAGCTTAATTACCAGGGTGTTGTATTTTTCCCAAGAAAAGTTGGCTAAAATGTTTAGTCCTGAATACTGGGGCAGAAAGGAGGAATGCTCTTACTTGTACAGTAGCAAAAATCTGTGATAAGGCCTATTTGGACAAGGTTAATAAAGTTTAAAAAAAAGAAAAAACGAATTTCCTCTGTCTGCTCAATTAACTTGAATTGGAGCTGACATCCTTGGTAGGAAGGAAGAAACTACACAAAAAGAAGAGGTTAATAAATTTGCCAAATATAAACATGTTCACAGGGGGGAAAAAGCATCCTATACTCAAAAGAGCACTGACAATTATCAATGAATCACTGTATCTACCTCTTAACTGTTAAGCTACCGCGAGTCATTGATAGAATAAATTTAAAGTGTTTCCCCAGTGTAAGAATACTGAGGAAGGCTGGAAGTGAATATTAGTGTTAGGACAAACTGAAATTACGCTTACTTAATAGGAAGCAATGAGAGCAACACAGCATCACTCCTGGGATATTCCTGTCAACAAATCCGTGAACTGAGTCCACAAATGAGGAAACAGGAAACAAACTCAAATTAAGGGTCCTAGTTCAAAATGGCCTGCAATCTTCAGGAGTTAAAGGGATGGGGGGAAAAAAAACAGATCAGGGACTATTCTGGATACATGATCATAAATGCAACACATGATATTGAATGGACTCTTGTCCTTATACGAGATACTGTTTGAACAACTGGTGAAACTCAAATGGGGCCTAAAGAACAGACAATCTAATATACCAACATCCTGATTTTAATGGCTATATTGTGGTTATTCAAAAGAATGTCGCTGTTTATAAGAAATACATACTCAAGTGTCTGAGGGTGACAACATCATTTTGACGACTTATCAAACGGTTCTGGGGCAAAATAAATTCTTAGTACTGTACCTGGAACTTTTCTGAATGTTAAATAAGGGGGGAAAGGAGAAATCTGGATATTATCTTGCTTCCCATCATCTGTTACAAACTACCCTTGCCTGTCCCCACATCTCTGTCACCCACTTACTTCATCCCTAAGTCTACGTGAGTCCACCTCTTAAATAGCCTTACACTGGATCCCACCTTTCTAGTACTGCTTAATAAGCACATGCTATCTGCTTCTTGCCCAAACGATTTGAATAGCGTCCCTAGTAATCTCCCTGTCATTGTCTCCCGCCCCTCTCATCTACCCTCTATACTGCTGCCAGAACAGGAAATGTCAACAACTTAGCAGCAGTTGCTAAACTTTTTACATGCCGAACCCTTTGTTCAAATGAGAGAAAAGCATTGAACAGGTGAAGAGAGAGCAGGGGAGAAGAGAAACAGCGTGCACAGAGAGAATCAGCAACCCTCGGGTGACTGCAGAACTTCTGAAAACTACTGCTCTGTAGGATAAACCTAAACTCCTAAGCACAGTACACAAGACACACCTAATCTGGTCTCACTTCCATCCAGCTTCAATACACACTGGTCTGCCTTTATATTCAATAATTTTTCTCACAGCCTATAAACTAAAAAGCTTGGTGATTACAGATTTTTAAAACATAAAACTATAAGTGTCCATCTAAAGTTGTTAGTAGATATTTCTATTTCTTTGTGATAGTTTAAGACTGAAGTCTACTGAAAAAACTCGACGACTGTGCAGAATATCTCCTACAAGTCTTTCGGTGCTTCCCTTGTGGCTCAGTTGGTAAAGAATCCATCTATGATACGAGGAACCTGGGTTCAATCTCTGGGTTGGGAAGAACTCCTGGAGAAGGGAATGGCTACCCACTCCACTATTCTGGCCTGGAGAACTTCATGGACAGTATAGTCCATGGGGTTGCAAAGAACTGGACACGACTGAGTGACCTGCACTTCACTTTCACAAGTCTTTTAGGTAGAGTGGTTATCATCACTGCTTGGAGCAAGAAGGGTGTCAGGTTTGGATATGAAAGCTGAAATCTGGGTTAGAAAGGTAAATGATCACAGAATTCAGTCAATATTGTAATTCAGCTGTTCACCATTCAAATATTTTAAAAGTGGAAAAAATGGGTAAAACACAAATAGTTGACTATTTACTCTCTAATAGTTGACTATTAGACAGTTGATAAACATATGAAAATGTACTCAATAACATCAGCCATCAAGGAAATGCAAATTAAATCACATGCAAAAACAACTTCTCATTCACAAGAATTACTAAAATTAAAAGCAACCAAACACCACCAAATGTTGGGGAAACAGGAAACAACTGAAACTCTTGTACTTGGCTCCTGGGCTTATAAAACGGTCTCACCGCCGGAGAAAACCCCTTGGTGGTTTCTTATGAAAACACACACTCTTTGGGCTAGCACATACACTCCTAGCTACCTAACCAAGAGAGATGTCTACCAGAAAGGTCGGTACAAGAATGCTTGTATTATAGCAGCTTTATTCAGAACAGCCAAAGCTGAAGACAACTCCAATATTCACCAGCAGAAGAATGGATATACTGAATTGTATCTGTACAATGGAATAGTACACAGAGACAAAAAAGAACGCACTCTGATACATGCAACAACACGGATGACAAACACACTATGTTGAACATAAGAAGTCAAACAGAAAAAGCAACACTATGTACTTCTACTTATATGACATTTACAAATACACAGAACTAATCTACAGTGATAATAATCACAACAGTAGCTGCCTAAGTGGGGACTGAATGGAATGAGCATGAGGGAAATATGGGGAGTGATAGAAATATTCTATGTCAAAAGAGGTATTGGTTATGGTTACATATACATAAGTATACACATTCGTCAAAATTCATCTGTACATTTCACTTTAGATAAAGCACCTCAATTTAAAATGTACAATTAACTGAAGACAATGCAAAAACCTTTCTGCCTTCCTTGACTCCCAATATCAGACTGTTAGAGGATGAAGAAGGCTTAAGTCTTTGCTCTGGGCCCATAGTTGATAAGATAGCAACAAATCCTGAAACATCCTGTGGCAAGTAGAGAGAATTTGGATGAAGAATACGATGTGGCCACATAAGCAACCACACTAGAAGAAACATCTGAAGCCACCACCTACAGAGACAGTGATCACAGGATCAAAGAAAGCCAGAATCTGCTAATTTCAGAAATAACTCAGCATCTTTAAGAAAAGCCTCAACACCATCACAGTGAGCAAGCACCAACTCAAATCTTTTAACTTTGGCCTCTACTCTGCCTCACTATCATTTTTACAAGGTTTTAAACTTCAGAAAAAGCATACCACTATAATATAGAAAATGGATTGTCTATAGAAAACTAGTGAGTCTATTTTTTAAACAGGGTTCCCATCTTAGAGAGCATATTTTTAGCACGGCAACTGTAGTAAACCACACGTGGTAAAGAATGTCATCTTGTTATTTGCTTTTTATAAATTTAGGGATCCTGCTCTCATCTGCTGTTGCTTGATCTCCTCATGCCTGGGTCCCTGGAAAGTTCCAGTCAGTATCTATGCAATTAGAACCCAGGTAACTCTTGCCTGGATTTCTTTTCTTGCTCTCAGGCAAAACAATGACCTCCTTTAGATAAATTTGCCAGAGAAACACTACTCACAGGTAGACTCTCAGAAACAATCACTCCATCTTCTTCTTCAAATTCCTGGCAGGAAGGCTAAGTGGACACAGTGGGGGAAGATACTGCCTGACTGCACTGCACACAAGGTGTCTTCACAAAATGTGTATTTGAACTGAAAAAACACAAGACTTAAACTCTAACATGTGCCAGGCACTGGCGATACAATGCTGACCAAAGACATAAACCATGCATCTAAACAACAGAGTGAAAAAGATACTGTTTATAAAAAATGAGGCAAACATCTGCTCTAGCTAGACCTTTGTAAGACACATGGATTAAAAATAAATAAACTTCTAAAAGTTACATAATTATAGTTGAAACCAGGTAAAATAAACTTCATTCTAGCCTGTTTGTATCACTGCTCACCAATGTCTATGCTGCTGCTGCTAAGTCACTTCAGTTGTGTCCGACTCTGTGCGACCCCATAGATGGCAGCCCACCAGGCTCCCCTGTCCCTGGGATTCTCCAGGCAAGAATACTGGAGTGGGTTGCCATTTCCTTCTCCGATGCGTGAGAGTGAAAAGTGAAAGTGAAGTTGCTCAGTCGTGTCGGACTCCTAGCGACCCCATGGACTGCAGCCCACCAGGCTCCTCTGTCCATGGGATTTTCCAGGCAAGAGTACTGGAGTGGGGTGCCATTGCCTTCTCTTCACCAATGTCTATAGTGACTGAAAAGGCAAAAAAAAAAAGCAAAAACCATCACCACTACTGATACCAAGAAACAAAGAAACAACAGTGAAAGTGAAAGCACTCAGTTTTGTACAACTCTTTGCAACCCCATGGACTATACAGCCCATGGAATTCTCCAGGCCAGAATACCAGAGTGGGTAGCTTTTCCTTTCTCCAGGGGATCTTCCCAACCCAGGGGTCGAATCCAGGTCTCCCGCATTGCAGTGGATTCTTTACCAGGTACACCACCTTAATTACAAGAAGCAGCCCAATCATAAATTCAAGAAGAAACAAATATAATTCACTCAAAACCATTCTTCCTTTTTTAGTAATGATTAAGCTATTATTTTTTAAATAATAAGAAGTATGATTTTCTTACAAAGACCTTTTCTGTGTACATGAAAATAAAGCAACACTGTAATAATGATTAAATCAGTAAACTAGAGCCTTACGTAATGACCTGTAATTTTTCAGACAAGAAATTTTTAAAATTTTTCAGGTTATAGAACAGCATTTCTGGGCAAACCTAACAAGGCAGCAGTTGTACAACATTCTCAAACTTCCAAACACCCTCAATTTCAGTACAGACAATGCTGTGTTGTACACTCAATCTAAAACTAAGAGGCAGCCTTGTGGCTTAGTCACAACTCGAATTCCTTATCACAATGACGACGGAATAAGGATTTTACCACTAAACTCAGCCATTCAAATAACTGGGAAGTCAATAACAATGGTTATCACTGCTCTCCAGAACTACTGATTTTCAGATTTATTTGAAGGAATGTTTCTTAGAACTTCCAAGTTCCTGGATAGGAATCCTTCATACTGAAGTTATTCCTTTCCCCTAGACAAAAGTAGAGGGTTAAGTCAAAAGAATAGTAATAATTAATTGAAAGCCATAAAATATGTCTTTGTTCTTCTACTATAGCAATTCAATTACTCCAGATATAAAAAATAAAATATTAGTAGGGAATCTTACAGGTTTCTTAAGAAGCCTGTTTTGTTATTTTTTTTAAATATTCAAATTAGTAAAGATACTTCCACTACATTCGTGTCATCAGCAAACATTCCCAGAGTGTTTGCTGCTGCTGCTGCTGCTGCTGCTAAGTCACTTCAGTCGTGTCCTACTTTGTTCGACCCCACAGACGGCAGCCCACTAGGCTCCTCTGTCCCTGGGATTCTCCAGGCAAGAATACTGGAGTGGGTTGCCATTTCCTTCTCCAATGCACAAAAGTGAAAGTGAAGTCGCTCAGTTGTACCCGATTCTTAGCAACCCCATGGACCGCAGCCTACCAGGCTCCTCCGTCCATGGGATTTTCCAGGCAAGAGTACTGGAGTGGGGTGCCATTGCCTTTTCCCCCAGAGTGTCTACTAGGAGCTAATACTATGCTATGTACAACACATTCATTTACTCTACAATCCTGACATCACTATTCCCATCTTATAAAATAGGAAACAGCCTTGGACTAAGGTCATTTGCCTGAATATTTACAGTCAGTAAGATTTAGTAACATGTTTGAAATTCAGATATGTCTGAGCCAAGGTTTATGTTCATTCCACTAGACCGACCTCCAACATAATAAAAATCCTGAAGCACCAAGAAAAACAAAAAGGTCACAAGTGACAGTAACACAACACATTACAACTATCTCCTCAATATAAAAGCCCTTCTGTGCTCACTTCAGCAACACGTGTACTAGAATTGGAACAATACAGAGAAGATTAGCATGGCCCCAGTGCAAGGATGGCACGCAAACTTGTGAAGTATTCCGTATTTTTAAACCCCAAAGTTAGCAGAAGGAAAGACATCATAAATATCAGAGCAGAAATAAATGAAAAAGAAATGAAAGAAACAATAGTAAAGATTAATAAAACTAAAAGCTGGTTCTTTGAGAAGATAAACAAAATTGACAAATCATTACCAGACTCATCAAGAAACAAGAAAAAGAGAAGAATCAAATCAACAAAATTAGAAATGAAACAGGAGAGGCTATAACAGACAGTGCAGAAATACAAAGGATCATAAGAAACTATTACGAGCAACTACATGCCAATAAAATGAACAACCTGGAAGAAACGGACATATTCTTAGAAAAATTCCTCCTGCCAAGACGGAACCAGGAAGAAACAGTAGCTATGAAGAAGCCTCACAAGCACCGACACTGAAATTGTGAGTTAAACAATCTCTCAGAATGCAAAAGGTCAGCACCAGCTGGCTTCACAGGTGAATTTCACCGAACATTCAGAAAACAGCTAATGCCTATCTTTCTCAAACTCTTCCAAAAAATGTCAGAGGAAAAAACATTTTCAATCTCATTCTACATGGTCACCATCACCCCGATACCAAAACCAGATAAAGACTTCACAAAAAAAGAAAATTATAGGCCAGTATCACTGATGAAAATAGACACAGAAATCCTTAGCAAACAATTCAACAACACTAAAAAGATCAAGTTGGGTTTATCTCAGGTATGCAAAGATTCTTCAATACATGCAAATCAATCAATATGATACACCATATTAACAACTGAAAGATAAAAGCCATATGGTCATTTCAATAGATGTAGAAAAGCTGTCGACAAAATTCAGCATCCATTTATGATAAAAGCTCTTCAAAAGATGGGCACAGAAGGAACCTACCTCAACATAATAAAGGCCATATATGAAACCCACAGCAAACATTCTCAATGGTGAAAAACTGAAAGCATTCCCTCTAAGATCAGGAACAAGACAAGGGTACCCACTCTCTCCACTATTATTCAACATAATAAACTACTATTATTGTAGTTTCATAAGTCCTAACTACAACAATCAGAGAAAAAAAAGAAATAAAAGGAATCCAGATTGGAAAAAAGAAGTAAAACTCATTTGCAGATGACGTGATACTATACATGGAAAACCCTAAGGATTCTATCAAAGATTACTAGAGCAAATCAATGAATTTAGCAAAGTTGCAGGATACAAAATCAATACACAGAAATAAGAACTTGCATTCTTATACACTAACAACAAAAAATCAGAAAGAGAAAGTAAGGAAACAACCCCATTTACCACTGCAACAAAAAGAATAAAATATCTAGGAATAAACCTACCTAAGGACACAAAAGAACTGTATACCAAAAATTGTAAGACACTGATGAAATAAATCAAAGACAACATAAACAGATGGAGAGATATTCCATGTTCCCAGGTTGGAAGAATATTGTGAAAATGACTATACTACCAAATGCAACCTACACATTCAATGAGATCCCTATCAAATTACCAATGGCATTTTTCACAGAACTAGAACAAAAAATTTCACAATTCGTATGGAAACACAAATGATCCTGAATAGCCAAAGCAATCTTGAGAAAGAAGAATGGAGCTGGAAGAATCAAGCTTCCTCACTTCAGACAATACTACAAAGTTACAGTCATCAAGACAGCACAATACTGGCACAAAAACAGAAATATAGACCAATGGAACAAGACAGAAAGCCCAGAGATAAACCCACACCCTATGGACACCTTATCTTTGACAGAGAGGCAAGACTATACAATGGAGAAATGGTATGCTCTTCAATAGTGGTGCTGGGAAAACTGGACAGCTACATGTAAAAGAAGGAAATCAGAACACTTCCTAACACCATACACAAAGATAAACTCAAAATGGATAACAGACTTAAATGTAAGACCAGAAACTATAAAACGCTTAGAGGAAAATATAGCAGAATACTCTATGACATAAATCACAGCAACATCATCTATGGCCCACCTTCTGGAGTAATGGAAATAAAAACAAAAATAAACAAGTGGGACCTAATTAAACTTAAAAGGACAGTAAAGGAAACTATAAACAAGGTGAAAAGACAACTCTCAGAATGGGAGAAAATAAGAGCAAATGAAACAACTGACAAAGGATTTATCTCCAAAATATACAAGCAGCTCATGCAAATCAATACCAGAAAAACAAGCAACACAAACAAAATGTGGGCAAAAGACCTAAACAGACGTTTCTCCAAAGAAGACGTACAGATGGTTAATAAACACATGAAAAGATGCTCAACATCATTCATTATCAGAGAAATGCAAATCAAAACTACAATGAGATATCACCTCACATCAGTAAGGACAGCCATCGTCAAAAAAAATCTACAAACAAATGCTGGAGAGGGTGTGGAGCAAAAAGAACCCTCTTGCACTGTTGGTGGGAATGCAAATTGATACAGCCACTATGAAGAACAGTATGGAGGGTCCTTAAAAAACTAGGAATAAAATCACCATATGACCCAGCAATCCCACTACTGGGCATACACCCTGAGAAAACCATAAACAAACAAGACACACGTACCTCAATGTTCGCTGCAGCACTATTACAATAGCTGGGATATGGAAGCAACCTAGATGCCCATCAACAGATGGATGCATACAGAAGCTGTGGTACATACGTGCAATGGAATATTACTCACCCGTATTTAGAATGCATTTGAGAGAGCTCTAATGAGGTAGATGAACCTAGAGCCTGTTAGAGTGATGTAAGTCAGAAAGAGAAAAACAAGTATCATCTAGTAAAGCATATATATGGAATCTAGAGAAACGGCAGTGATGAATCTATCTGCAGGGCAGGAACAGAGATGCAGACAGAGAACAGAGTGGTGGGCATGGTGTGAGGAGTGGGGGATGCGCCGAGACAGCAGCATGGAATCGCACACACTACCGTGTGTGAAACAGCCAGCCAGTGGGGATCTGCTGCACGACGCAGACAGCTCAAGCCCAGGCCCTGGGACCCGCTAATGGCTGGGATGGGGTGGGAGGTAGGTTCAAGAGGCAGGGGACATATGCATACCTATGGTTGATTCATGCTGAAATACGGCAAAAACCAACACAGTATTTGTGAACCAATTACCCTTCAATTAAAAATAAGTTAATTAAAATGTTTTTAAAACAAAAAAGCCCCTTCTTAAGATAAGGCCCATTCTCCTTTCTCATATTTCTTCCAATTAGGAACAGGAATAGTGAGTGGGTCAGCTGTCCATTTGGTCAAAGCCAAATCGACAGTGAAAATAGCTGCATAAAACTGAGGTCATAAACCCAGTGGTTAAGAGCCCATGTTGAGCAGTAGATGACAATACAGATTTTACTTCCAGCACTATTAAGCTATGTAAACTTGGACATATCACCCAGTGCCTTTCCCTTCTCCAGGGGATCTTCCCAACCTAGGTCTCCCGCACTGCAGGTGGATTCTTTACCAGCTGAGCCACAAGGGAAGATCAACTCAGAGGTAAAGAGTTACTTAAAAGAAAGGATGGAGCTATGACTGAGTCAGGGCACATGCAGGTGCTTCTGGGATAGTTGACAAACTTCCGTGTATTGCGCACAGAGTCGGACACGACTGAAGTGACTTAGCAGCAGCAACATGCATACAAAAAGATGCTCAACATCACTAATGCTCAACCAGCTTTACACCCTTCAGGAAAAATCCTTTGTGATTGGATGTTTAATGTCTGCCAGGAAACTGGTTACCAAGATGTTGAAGCTACAGTTATTTTATGATAGCACATTTCCCTTATCTGCCTCTTTTTATTTCATCACTGTTTACCCTTATTTTAAAATATTTTATAGCCATACTTATGATGCTCTTGATTTCTTGATTCCACAAATCAATTTCATTCAAATCCAAAGAGTGCCAAGTCCTTATGTATATTTTGTACCAAATTAAATTAGAAGACAAAAAAATTGAGCTTTCATAATTGCTACAAAGATAAATAATGGAGAAATTTGGTGCTAAACAACATAATACAAAAAATATATATTTATTAGCAATATACAGTATAACTAATAAAACTACCTGAGGAGTGTAATGCTTATTTATTTTTTGTGTATCTTTGCAATCTATTTTATATATATTGACAAAAGAGACTGTGAAATATTTAGCCATGCAGAATATATGCCTAGACCACAGCACGTGTAGGAAGGCATTTTGGTAATCATTAACTGCCCTGAAATGACAGACTACAAGTTATGATGTGTGTCATCTGCACTTTAATCGTGAATATTAGCAAATCTCCAAATGTTAGCCACATTGGTTTGTTTCCCTTGGACATTCTTTATTCATGATATTTCAATGCTGTAACTGGGTAGTCCTTTTTAAACAAAACATTTGCAAAACAGAGGGATTATTTGTTTTTAAAGCTTTTGTAAATAAAGGCTTCAGAAATGTTTTCTTACCAAAAAAAAAAAAAAATCAGACAAATGCAAATCAAAACTACAATGAGTTAACACCTCACATCTGTTAGAATGGCCATCACCAAAATTCTACAAATAGTAAAACACTGGCAAGGATGCGGGAAAAAGGGAACCCTAGCACACTGCTAGTGAGAATGTAAACTGGTGCAGTCAACTATGGAAAACAGTATGCAGGGTCCTCGAAAAACTAAACATAGCAGTACCACATGACCCAGCAATTCTAGACCTGGGTATATATCAAAAAGAAAAAAAAAAAAAAACAGACTAATTTGAAAAGATATATGCACCAGCATTATTTATAATTGCAAAGATATGGAAGCAAGCTAAGGGTTTATCAACAGATGAATGTATAAAGAAGATACGGAATATTACTCAGCCATAAAAAAGAAATTCTGCCACTTGCAACATCATAGATGGGCCTATTTAACACTTAGTGAAATAAGACAAACACTGGATATACATGGAATCTAAAAAATAAAACAAATGAATGAATATAACAGAACAGAAACAGACTCACGGATGAAGAGAACAAACTAAAGGGGAAAGAAGCAAGACAGGGATGGCAGATTAAGAGATACAAGCCACTAACTATTAAATACATGAACAACAATGAAATATTGTATAGCACAGACAAATAAGTTATTTTATAATAATTTTAAGTGGAGTATACTGTATAAAAATATTGAATCACTATGTTGCAGACCTAAAACTAAAACTATAAATCAAATATACTTCAACAAAAAAGTATATATCATCTTAATGCACTGCTGCTGCTGCAGCTAAGTCGCTTCAGTCGTGTCCGACTCTGTGCGACCCCATAGACGGCAGCCCACCAGGCTCCTCTGTCCCTGGGATTCTCCAGGCAAGAACACTGGAGTGGGTTGCCATTTCCTTCTCCAATGGATGAAAGTGAAAAGTGAAAGTGAAGTTGCTCAGTCGTGCCCAACTCTTGGCGACCCCATGGACTGGAGCCTACCAGGCTCCTCTGTCCATGGGATTTTCCAGGCAAGAGTACTGGAGTGGGGTGCCATTGCCTTCTCCATCTTAATACACTAAAGTATATATTTATTTTATATAGTTACCTGTATCTATAATTTATTTTACAATAAAAAGAACAGCTTAAAAACTAGAAGATTATAGATAAGATTTGTTTATTTAATAAAATTCATCAGCAATGGTCCAGTGTCATCTGAATTATTTTCAACAATTTTCATTCCAAACTCTTACAGTAAACATTTGAAAATAAAAAGACAGAAAATTTGACAAAGTGTGTTAAAATGCCTGTGATTTAGTTGCTAAGTTGTGTCCAACTCTTGTGACCCCATGGACTGTAGCCTGCCACACTCCTCTGTCCATGGTATTCTCCAAGCAAGAATATTGGACTGGGTTGCCATTTCCTTCTCCAGAGGATCTTCCTGACCCAGGAATCGAACCTGGGTCTCCTGCACTGCAGGCAGATTCTTTACCGACTGAACTATGAGGAAAGCCCTAAAATGCCTGACGCATATCTTAATAATTCTAAAAGAAACTACTTAGTACAATATCCACTCATTGCTCCTGTAGCAGTATAACAGCTGCCAAATTTGGCAAATTTAACAAATTTGGGGATGCAGCACATAGCTTGAAGCCAGTTAATTTACTCCTAGATACCTCTTCATTTCACCATTACACAAGCAGTATTCAAAATAGTAATTCACTTATGTAGCTGGGTAACAAGCTACAGCTGCCAGACTGTTGGGCTTTTCTGGATTTCTTCTACTCTCAAAAAATCTAGAAAAGTCACCTAAATTTCAGATAGTAATTTGAAGAAACCTTTGATATCTCATTTTAGAGTTACAAACTTTGATCATATTCCTCTAAAATTCAAAACTCCTGATTACATTAAACCATAATCATATAGATACTCTTTTGAGGTGGATGTGCTACTCGTTTTTTCCTGCCATTCCAAATTAGCTTGAATTAATCAAGAAATTACAATACATTACAAAGTACCTGATAGGAAATGAAGCAGATGTGACACGTAAAGAAGCACTCTAGCCCTCAGAGAGCCTGAATCTAGCTGTCGATATAAGTATGTATTACTGTATGAAGGTGAAAGTGTTCGTCTCTCAGTCCTGCCGGCTCTTTGCAAATCCACGGACTGTAGCCCACCAAACTTCTCTGTCCACAGAATTCTCCAGGCAAGAATACTAAAGTGGTTAGCCATTCTCTTCTCTAGAGGATCTTCCCGATGCAGGGACTGAACCAAGATCTCCTGCATTCAGTTCAGTCTACTCGCTCAGTCATGTCTGACTCTGCAACCAAATGGACCGCAGCATGCCAGGCCTCCCGGTCCATCACCAACTCCAGAGTTTAATCAAACTCATGTCCATCCAGTCGGTGATGCCATCCATCTATCTCATCTTCTGTCATCCCCCTCTCCTCTCGCCTTCAACCTTTCCGAGGATCAGGATCTTTTCGAATGAGTCAGTTCTTCCCATCAGCTGAGCAAAGAACTGGAGTTTCAGCTTCAGCATCAGTCCTTCCAGTGAATACTCAGGACTGATTTCCTTTAGGATGGACTGGTTAGATCTCCTTGCAACCCAAGAGACTCTCAAGAGTCTTCTCCGACACCACAGTTCAAAAGCATCAATTCTTCTGTGCTCAGCTTTCTTTATAGTCCAGCTCTCACATCCATACACGATTACTGGAAAAACCGTATCTTTGACTAGATGGACCTTTGTTGGCAAAGTAACATCTCTGCTTATTAATATGCTGTCTAGGTTGGTCATAACTTTCCTTCCAATGAACAAGCGTCTTTTCATTTCATGGCTGCAATCACCATCTGCAGTGATTTTGGAGCCCTCAAAAATGAAGTCTGTCACTGTTTCCATTGTTGCCCCATCTTTTTGCAATGAAGTGATGGGACTGGATGACATGATCGTAGTGTTCTGAATGTTGAGTTTTAAGCCAACATTTCACTTTCCTTTTTCACTTTCATCAATAGGCTCTTTAGTTCTTCTTTGCTTTCTGCCATAAAGGTGGTATAACTAGCCAACCTAATCACACAGACCACAGTTTGTCTAACTCAATGAAACTAAGCCATGCCATGTGGAGCCACCCAAGACAGAGGGATCATGGTGGAGAGGTCTGACAGAATGTGGTCCACTGAAGTAGGCAATGGCAAACCACTTCAGTATTCTTGCCTTGAGAACCCCATGAACAGTATGAAAAGGCAAAAAATAGGACACTGAAAGATGAACTCCCCAGGTCAGTAGGTGCCCAATATGCTACTGGAGATCAGTGGAGAAATAGCTCCAGAAAGAATGACAGGAGGGAACAAAAGCAAAAAGAACATACAGTTGTGGATGTGACTGGTGATAGAAGCAAGGTCCGATGCTGTAAAGAGCAATGATGCATAGGAACCTGGAATGTCAGGTCCATGAATCAAGGCAAATTGGAGGTAGTCAAACAGGAGATGGCAAGACTGAACGTCGACATTCTAGGAATCAGTGAACTAAGATGGACTGGAATGGGTGAATTTAACTCAGATGACCATTATATCTACCACTATGGGCAGGAATCACTTAGAAGAAATTAGGTACCCATCATAGTCAACAAGAATCCAAAATGCAGTACTTGGATGCAATCTCAAAAATGACAGAATGATCTCTGTTCATTTCCAAGACAAACCATTCAATATCACAGTAATCCAAGTCTATGCCCCAACCAGTAACGGTGAAGAAGCTGAAGTTGAATGGTTCTATGAAGACCTACAAGACCTTCTAGAACTAACACCCAAAAAAGATGTCCTTTTCATTATAGGGGACTGGAATGCAAAAGTAGGAAGTCAAGAAACACCTGGAGTAACAGGCACATTTGGCCTTGGAGTACAGAATGAAGCAGGGCAAAGACTAATAGAGTTTTGCCAAGAGAACACACTGGTCAGAGCAACACCCTCTTCCAACAACACAAGAGAAGACTCTACATATGAACATCATCAGATGGTCAATACAGAAATCAGACTGATTACATTCTTTGCAGTCAAAGATAGAGAAGCTCTATACAGTCAGCAAAAACAAGACCGGGAGCTGACTGTGGCTCAGATCATGAACTCCTTATTGCCTATTCAGACTTAAATTGAAGAAACTGGGGGAAACCACTAGACCATTCAGGTATGACCTAAATCAAATCCCTTATGACTATACAGTGGAAGTGAGAAATAGATTCAAAGGACTAGATCTGATAGATAGAGTGCCTGATGAACTATGGATGGAGGTTCATGACATTGTACAGGAGACAGGGAGCAAGACCATCCCCAAGAAAAAGAAATGCAAAAAAGCAAAATGGCTGTCTGGGGAGGCCTTACAAATAGCTGAAAAGAAGTGAAGCGAAAAGCAAAGGAGAAATGGAAAGATATACCCATTTGAATGCAGAGTTCCAAAGAATAGCAAGGAGAGATAACAAAGCCTTCCTCAGTGATCCCTACAAAGAAATAGAGGAAAACAACAGAGTGGGAAAGACTAGAGATATCTTCAAGAAAATCAGATATACCAAGGGAACACTTCATGCAAAGATGAGCTCAATAAAGGACAGAAATGGTATGGACCTAACAGGAGAAGATATTAAGAAGAGGTGGCAAGAATACACAGAAGAACTGTACAAAAAAGATCTTTATGACCCAGATAATCATAACACTGTGATCACTCACCTAGACCCAGACATTCTGGAATGTGAAGCCAAGTGGGCCTTAGAAAGCATCACTACGAACAAAGCTAGTGGAGGTGATGGAATTCCAGTTGAGCTCTTTCAAATCCTAAAAGATGATGCTGTGAAAGTGCTGCACTCTGTATGTCAGCAAATTTGGAAAACTCAGCAGTGGCCACAGGACTGGAAAAGGTCAGTTTTCATTCCAATCCCAAAGAAGGGCAATGCCAAAGAAAGCTCAAACTACCGCACAATTGCACTCATCTCACACACTAGTAATGCTCAAAATTCTCCAAGCCAGGCTTCAGCAATACACGAACCATGAACTTCTAGATTTTCAAGCTGGTTTTAGAAAAGACAGAGGAACCGGATATCAAATAGCCAACATTTGCTGGATCATTGAAAAGGCAAGAGAGTGCCAGAAAAACACCTATTTCTGCTTTATGACTATGCCAAAGCCTTTGCCTATGTGGATCACAACAAACTGTGGAAAATTCTGAAAGAGATGGGAATACCAGACCACCTGACCTGCCTCTTGAGAAACCTGTATGCAGGTCAGGAAGCAACAGTTAGAACTGGACATGGAACAACAGACTGGTTCCAAATAGGAAAAGGAGTACGTCAAGGCTGTATATTGTCATCTTGCTTATTTAACTTGTGTGCAGAGTACATCATGAGAAATGCTAGGCTGGAAGAAGCACAAGCTGGAATCAAGATTGCCAGGAGAATTATCAATAACCTCAGATATGCAGATGACACCACCCTTATGGCAGAAAGTGAAGAAGAACTAAAGAACCTCTTGATGAAAGTGAAAGAGGAGAGTGAAAATGTTGGCTTAAAGCTCAACATTCAGAAAACTAAGATCATGGCATCTGATCCCATCACTTCATGGCAAGTAGATGGGGAAACAGTCGAAATAGTGGCTGACTTTATTTATTAGGACTCCAAAATCACTGCAGATGGTGACTGCAGCCATGAAATTAAAAAACTCTTGCTCCTTGGACGGAAAGTTATGGCCAACCTAGACAACATATTAAAAAGCAGAGACATTACTTTGTCAACAAAGGTCTAGTCAAGGCTATGGTTTTTCCAGTGGTCATGTATGGATGTAAAAGCTGGACCATAAAGAAAGCTGAGTGCTGAAGAATTGATGCTTTTGAACTGTAGTGTTGTAGAAGACTCTTGAGAGTCCCTTGGACTGCAAAGAGATCCAACCAGTCCATCCTAAAGGAGATCAGTCCTGGGTGTTCATTGGAAGGACTGATGCTGAAGCTGAAACTCCAATACTATGGCCACCTGATGTGAAGAGCTGACTCATTTGAAAAGACCCTGATGCTGGGAAAGATTGAAGTTGTGAG
This sequence comes from Bos mutus, assembly GCF_027580195.1. Taxonomy (NCBI): domain Eukaryota; kingdom Metazoa; phylum Chordata; class Mammalia; order Artiodactyla; family Bovidae; genus Bos; species Bos mutus. The sequence goes on from NC_091633.1 coordinate 67,169,629, forward strand.
GAGAAGGGGACGACAGAGGATGAGATGGTTGGATGGCATCACCGACTTGAGTTTGGGTAAACTCTGGGAGTTGGTGATGGAAAGGGAAGCCTGGAGTGCTGCAGTTCATGGGGTCACAAAGAGTTAGACATGACTGAGCGATACAACTGAACTAATAAGGGTGGTGTCATCTGTATATCTGAGGTTATTAATAATTCTCCCAGCAATCTTGATTCCAGCTTGTGCTTCATCCAGCCCAGTGTTTCTCATGATGTACTCTGCATATAAGTTAAATAAACAGGGTGACAATATACAGCATTGATGTACTCCTTTCCTGATTGGAACCAGTCTGTTGTTCCATGTCCAGTTCTAACTGTTGCTTCCTGATCTGCAGATTTCTCAAGAGGCAGGTCAGGTGGTCTGGTATTCCCATCTCTCTTAAGAATTTTCCACAGTTTGTCGTGATCCACACAGTCAAAGGCTTTGGCACAGTCAATAAAGCAGAAGCAGCTATTTTTCTGGAACGGTCTCGCTTTTTCGATGATCCAACAGATGTTGACAATTTGATCTCTGGTTCCTCTGCCTTTTCTAAATCCAGTTTGAAAATCTGGAAGTTCACGGTTCATGTATTGTTGAAGCCTGGTTTGGAGAATTTTGAGCATTACTTTGCTAACATGTGAGATGAGTGCAAATGTTCGGTAGTTTGAACGTTCTTTGGCATTGCCTTTCTTTGGAATTAGAATGAAAACTGACCTTTTCCAGTCCTGTGGCCACTGCTGAGTTTTCCAAATTTGCTGACATACAGAGTGCAGCACTTTCACAGCATCATCTTTTAGGATTTGAAAGAGCTCAACTGGAATTTCATTACCTCCACTAGCTTTGTTCGTAGTGATGCTTCCTAAGGCCCACTTGACTTCACATTCCAGGATGTCTGGGTCTAGGTGAGTGATCACACCATCATAATTATCTGGGTTGTGAAGAGCTTTTTTGTATAGTTCTTCTGTGTATTGTTGCCACCTCTTCTTAATATCTTCTGCTTCTGTTAGGTCCATACCATTTCTGTCCTCTATTGTGCCCATCTTTGCATGAAAGATATGCCCATCTCCCGCACTGCAGGCAGAGTCTTTACTATCTCAGTCACCAGGGAAGTCCCTTTAATTACTTAATTTTTTTTAATGCTCTGGAAGTTAGACATGACTGAGCAGGCAGGTACTTTGTATATAATAGAAACTCCAAAGAGGAACAAATTTTATGCGACTTGAAAAGTGACACAGGTCTGCACATGAAAAGCATTCAATAAATACCAAAGGAAGCAAACAAATCAACACAAAGAATTGATGAAGTTATACATATATAGAGAATTGCATAGGGTCTCAACAACCACCAACATAAAATTTGCTCCTCACCAAAAAAGAGCCCTAAAATCTGAAAACACACACACCTGAACATTTCATAGATTCAAAATGTCACATTTTTTTCATATCTTAGTTTCTCTGAAATTGATAGCATGTCGTAGTTTAAATGGTAGCATTTTTTCTTCTCTAATAGCTAAAGTAATTGTGAACCTCAAGCTTCTTAGATTTGATCAAATATATAAATTGGTTCTAAGCAAAAATATGTACCATGACCTCAAAATTACTTACTTACTTCATGCAAATTTATATATAGAATTATAATTTTATTATAAATAACAATTTTAAAAAGTAATGAAAGCCAGATACTTTTTACTCTCAGGTCAAATCCTATGAGTTCTGATTCTTAAAATTTCAAAACATAAAAAAACGTAATAATGGCCACTACAAACTCATATAGCACATATTCCATAAAATATACAGCATGTATATTCTCTAACATCACCGCAAATGGTACTGTGAGGTAAGCAACTTCAGGTAAAGTTTCTCAGTTACAGAAATATTGAAGATACTCTTTCTTTTTTACACTAAAAGGCAGCAAGCTTGGGAAAAGAAAATAATCTTTGCAACTATATTTTTATCTATAAATGGAAGACTAAAGTAATGACCATATTACAGAATAGAAATTTTACTGAAAAATAAATAGGGAACAAAAGAGGGGTTATTTTCATATTAATCAAATTAACTTCATATTCACTTTTAAATTACTCCAAAGGAAAACTCATATGTTAACATAATGCAGTAGCATAAAACAAGCAATCTGGTGTATTTTGTTTTGACTGGGGGAAGATTCCATGTTTTTTTAAAAAGTAAGCAATGCCTTACTTTTAAAAAGTACCCAATGCCTCTCACCGTGTAGCTAGGGAAACAGTTTACATTCTACTGGAAAAGTGCAAACAGGCATGAGTAAAACTGCTGACACAGAGGCTTAAGCACAGCATCTTTCACGTGAAAGCATCACCAGTCTAATTAGAATATGAACTTACATCAAGTAAAGACCTTCCCTACCAATCTTTTACCATTATTGGCATCAATATCTAACTAGAAAAGATTGAAACTAATGAGATATTAATCAATTAAGGGAAGAATAAACCTTGAATCAGTAGGAGAATCTTTATGTATGAGTGCACTCACAAGTATGTATATATGCTTGTAGAGGAATTATGAGAGTCAGGATAGGAATGAAGAATTGGAATTACAGTAGTCGATGAATCTGACTTTTGCTACAGAGGTAAGTAACCTCAGAAAAGTCTTTGCAGCCTCATGTTGCCTCATTAGAAAAGGACATAATATTTGTTATTGCTTTATGCCAGTCACCGTGCTAGATGTTTTATGTGAATTCTCTCAATCTTCAAAAATATCCTATCAGATTAATCAGTAATATCCTCACATAATCAAAACTCAGTCACTCAAACTTGACTTAATTTAACAAGTTAGCCTAACTCCAAAGCCCCTTTCCTTTACTGTACACAGTAATATACAAATACAAACTTGAATGTACACAAATACAGTCCAATACATGATTGATGACAAAGCAATGAAACAACTAGAGACTACTGTCTATTTTTCTACAAAACATGTTTTTGTAGTTGAGAATTAGTTCATTCATTTATCATTAAGGGATGAGGTCAGTATAATGTGAAAGTCACACTGGTCCAGAAAGAATTTTCTCCAGCACAGTAATGTTTTAAAGCCATTAGGGACAGGCATTCGCACAGAGAGAGCCTTAGCAACAGCAATATATGATGACCCAAAGGAGAAAAAGCTGTAGTAGAGGACAGGCAGAGGCCAGTTAATGACTTCAAGAACTGCCAGGAATTCTACAACGTTAAACTATCTGGCCAAGCTACAGATAGATAAACCATGAAAATATTTTCCCCATGTTTACTTTTTCTGAAGAAAAAGGGGGTTAGGTAGAGAGGACTGATAAAGAAGGCTACATCTTGGATCAGAATTTTTAATTTGTCTTAAATAGAACTGAATGCCCTTGTGGACCTACATTTCAAAGGTGAAGACTAACTAATTTTATTAGACTTGTTACCAATAAAGACAAAACGTGTTTTGCCTTACTTTATATAAAGGTCAAGACCTAGTAAAAATTTTAAAAATCGAGGCATGTAAAGAAATATTTAAAATTATCTATAGTCTCATCATCCAGAGATAATCACTTTATAAATTTGTTGCATTTGCTTCCAGTCTCCCTCACTACAATATGTAACAAATACGTATTTTCAAAACTGATGTCATGGTAGGTTAAACTCCATGAAAATGCTGACATTAAACCAACAGATCTACAAAAATGGCAGTTTCACACAGTTCAACTTAATATCATATGAACTATATATGTATGGACATATAAATACAATTTTATATTCTTTTTTTGAGACTTTATATTAAATCATGATTATTTTTTACATCTTCAATATTCTTCCCAAATATGACATTTTAAGGCTGGAAAGTAGCCCAAACAAATAGACGTAACAAATACTTTTAACCATTTCCCTGATATTTGAAATTCAATTATTTCCAGTTTTTCACCATTACAAATGATGCCGCTATGAATATCCTTGTGCCTAAATCTTGTGCCTAAATAAGTCTCTGACTTACTTCATTAAAATAAATTCCTAGAAGCAGGCTTACTAAAGAATCAAGTTCATGAACAATTTAACAAGTTCCTAAAAAGCCTACCAACAGAAAATTTACATTACCAATTTATATTTCACCACTAGTGTATGAGATTGCTCATCCCATCTCAAAACTGTTTTTAACACTCTGAGAAACCTATAGTTTGCAAACCAACTTTTAGAGAAAGGAAAGCTGACAGGCAATACACAGAGGCAGAGTAAAATCGGAGCACATTTCCAATGTTCTCAAGACTTGGTATACATACAAATCACCTGAGCAGACTGTTTAAAAATGAAAATCCCTAGACCCCATTTTAGTGATTCTGTCAGTGGGTCTGATGTGTATTTGTGCTTTTAACTACCATCCTGAATGACACAGATGCAACTGATCTCTGAAGCACACTCTGAGAAACATTACTGCAAACTGACCACAAATGCTTTAAACGAATAATTACTGCAACAATGAAAAGTATATTCTAAATAACTGAATAAGAGGGTAATATACATCACTTTCTTCTTATTCAAGACACAAATATTAAGTAATCATATAATGTCTTTAGACAAAAACTTGGCTTAATCTCTGCAGTCACTGTTTAACTCAAAGTGCAAATACTTTGAAAACATATCAAAGTATGGTATTTTAATTATCACCAAAAACAAAAATATGTAGGTATAAGTTTAAACATTGATTCTGCTATTTTCTAGCTGTATGATTTAAGTTACATAACCTCTGAGTCTCAGTTTCCTCATCTTTAAAAATGACAATAAAAATATCTATCTCATAATGACATAATTAACATAAGACTGCTTAGCATAGCATCTGTTCCAAGTTAAAGGTTCCATAAATGTTTGTCATAATTATTATGATATGATCACCACTTCAAATGTACCTAATTCAATCAACCCACAAATCACTTTGCCCAGGCAACAAAGAGGACTGTGTTCAACTTATATGATAGGCCATACATGGAGAAAGAAATAGCAACATAAAGGCTACCTTTAAAATAAAAATGATGAATAAAAAATATGCTAGGTACTGAAATAAACTCTTTAACAACATTACTTTTGAGAGGATAAGAAAAACTGGCCGCTCTAGAAATGAATCCCAAATTTGTTTTTTTAAAAATGAGGGTAATTATCTAGAATATTGAATTTCAAGAAGATAAAAAGTGTTCTTAGAAAAGCAAGTACCTCTCCTCATGCCTCCCCCCATCAAAAAAACATGAAAAACATCAATATCACCTAAAACCTGATTAAGAAATTTCATCCTTCCTCCTAACTTCAACTTGCTTCCAGGTCAAGTATTATAATACCTCACACTGGAATGAGAAATTGATTTCTTTTTAGTGGACATTTTAGAAGCATGCTTAAGGAACCTTAAAAATGTTCGAGTATAAATTGATTAAGGTCATCGAGTAGATCAGTGACAGGAGCCTGACTAAATCCAAGTCTTTTAATGCTTGATCTAGAGCTCTAATAAAAGGTAGTTCCACTAGGGTTAGAACTTCACCAACTGAATTACCTATTTATTTTACATGAAATACTGTTGAATTACAAAGCACGCTTACCTCCTATCTTTTATAACCAATCTTCTAAAAAAGTAGTCAACACTTTGAGTATTCACTGCCTTTCCTCCTATTTGCTCACCCCATTGCAAAAAAAAGCTTTAATGTACACCGCTTCAGTGAAACTTACATCAATGATTGATTTGTTGGTAATCCACCATTCAACATTTCAATATACATGAAATTTCAACATATCTTTGACGAAATCTCATATGATATTCACATACTTATCTTCATGTTATCAGTGTTCATAGAGGTTTTTGGGAGGCAGGGGGCAATAAACTTGTTACCATTGAATAATAAAAGATTATAAACTCTAGTGTTTAAATTATATTACCATCTTCCATAATTAAACTTTTAAGTATCTGGATTTAGGATAAAGTACAGAATGATACTGGAAATATTTTCATCTTTCAAGGGCAAATATTTAAGTACATTACAAAGAAAAGCTGCCTTCCCAGGGAGGTTTGACTGTAATATACAATGGCAATTTTATGCTCAATTTCTTCTATAGCAAATTACTAACATTGATTAATTAATGTAAATGTTTTAGATGTGGCTGAAAGAAATAGCATCTCTATCATGGCAAGAACAAAAACATGGTTAAATAATGTAAATTAGGGAAGGAAAGAGAATTCAGCACTTTTATATATCAAGTTCTGTACAAAACACTTAGTATGTCAGATAGTTAGACAGGTAGAGGAGTTATTGAGGAATGTAGAGAGGGGAGATAATTTTCTTTCCTCATGTAAAGCCCTAAGCAGAATTCTAAAGTCGTCAAAATCTTAGGCACCAGTTTCTAAAAGTCTTTTACAGAACACTAGTTCTATTTTAAGCTTTAGTCTTATACTTCTATATTTATAATCAATTGTTTAAAATGCATAAAAGATGAAAATAAAGATTATTAAACTATAATCACTAAAAATTCATAATTGTGGATAACAGGTTTTTAAATACTTCTATCCTTAAACACTACTTTAAAATAGCTATTATGTTTCCATCAACATTCCTTAGAATTGGTCCAACTCAGATTTTCTAAATGGTGTTACATCTATGAGAACACTAAGAAAGCAAAAGACCAGAAAAGAATAGACAACTCTAACAAAGCAGGAGTACAAGAATTACCACAATGCCATTATCATAATTATAGCTAGAGTTTAAAACTGATGAAATTTACAAATATGAAGAATATTCTGTTTCACTTAGATGACACAGGTTAACATAAATTGTTATATTTTGAGATGTGTTCTCCTGATCAATACAAAGTATGTTGAAACATATGTTGACGCTCAACTAGGAGTAGGGAGCAGAGATTATATTTCATTATATTCAAGGCTACTTTTGATGAATTGATGGATGAAATAACACCTAATCTCTAAAATTTCATGGGGGCACTCAAACTAAGTATAAAATTTACTGAGGTCACCCAAAACTTAAAGCAAAGGAAACAAAAAAGAAAAACTCACTATTCATTTTAAAAAGACATGCTGCTGCTTTAAGTGGCCAGCAGTCTCACAGCAACTCCGGGCTGCAATCACAACATCCATTAGAGTGCTCCACTGCTCAGAGCGAGCAAGCAAGTGGTTGTCAGTGCAGCTAGTAAATCACCTGATCCTATTACAAAATCAATTACTGCAGTGCATTTCCATTGCTACACAATCTGATGATGACAAAATGATATTGGATAGCTACTGCAAGGTCAAGAAAACTGCTAAGAACATCTTTAATTGATCTTTTATTTTTAATTATTTGGTCCTAGTTATAAGGCATCCATTTTAATTGCATATTTTTATTTGAAATAAATCTGTGTAGTTACCTTTGGTTGTCTAGGACATTCGGTGGATAATCTCTGCAACTGGTCTGATGTATGGCTACCAGAGAACAGATCGGAGCAGCAGGTCGAACGGCTCAACCTCTTCATTAAGGAAGAAACAACGCTGCAGCCACAGCCACACATTGACTTGTTCATCAGACAAGAATTTAACTTAAAAAATCAGAACTAGTAATGTCCCATGTATGCTCAAAACTGGCTAACTGCCTCATTCTGCAGCCCTCTGGCTGAAAGAAACACTGTTAAAAAAGAATAAAACAATAGCTTCCCTACAGAAGATACCAGCCACAAACTCATTGTCAAGAAGAACTCAAAATTAAAAACAGAAGTCTTCCGGCTACTCCTTAGAAAGAAGGTAAGGTGCTTTAATATTTCAAACTGTTTTATATTAAAGCCCAAGTACTTAATAAAGGAGCAAACTCAAGATAAAATACCCCCAAATTATACTAACCACTCTTTCTGTCTTCCATCAGTTTAGATCTGTTTGCCTACTCCTCCGGCTCAGCCTATCCAACCTGTTCCCTCTGTAAATGCCCACTGTCTCAACAACCAACAGGAATGAGCCCCACCCCTGCTTGTCCCCATACACTCGGTTCAAGAACCGCTCAATACCTGGAAAAGAACTGCTGCTGCATTGCTTTGAGAAACAACAGGGAGCAAATTACTGGACGGATTCTTTAACTTACCAATCAGAACTGCTGACCCTTTCTGACTCTACGATTCAGGAAGCCTGCCAAAAGCTCAAAGTAAGAATAACAGCTGATTTTACTTCTATATTGTAGATTAATTTATAGGATTGTTTTCAATCTTGTTATTCAATCTAAAATAAAAAAGACATAGAAATAACTTTTTTAAACAAAATTTATTTTTTTAACAAAATTTAGACAGTAGCTAATAATAATCTTTGAGTATGGCTTGAAGAGGGCAGGATGTGGTTGATAGGCAAAGTAAAAAAATTCCTTCTGAATACTGCACTTAAACTTGAGAATTATGGAGCAATAAAATACTATATCAAAGACAGTGGTGTCGATAATGATAGAACAACTAAGAGAATCCAAGGAGGCCCCTGCTATCATAAATGTTAGGAGAGTTAAAATGAGAAGGAAGGAAAGGGTGTGTGACTTTATAGACAGGTATTGATAATAGATGATAAGCCACCAAAAACCTGGTTGCTTTGATACTGAATCTTCTCCCACCTGTTTATCTGCATCTCATTAAAAAGATTCAAAAAACACAAACCACCCTGAAAACATAAACACTATTAAGTATGTTAGCCATCCTCTAGGATCTTTTGCCAATAATATATAAAGATATATACATATATACACACCATGTTATTATAATCCACATTATAATTTCTAGGACAAGAAAGGGTTACATTAATAAAAAATCTTTATAGTTTCTTCCCAAACAATCAGACTTCAAAACAAATGTAACTTCATGAACATTCATAGACCCACAATTATCAGTCTTTGTTAACAGCATCCTTTTTGAGGAAGAAGTCTAAGAACTAAAAAAAAAAAAATCTAGTATTAAAAATGTATTTAAAAATTGTAAAATTATTTAAAATTTTTTAAATGTAAAAAAAAGCATTAAAAAACTTCCTACTTTCTGTAGGTTCTTTATTTGCATATGTCTCATGCTCAATTTCTTCTTTGGTTTAAATCTAAAAAGAGCTAGTATCGCCTCTTCACCTTGCACTGCCCTTTTGAAATTCATGTAAACTTAAATCAATTTCCAGAATGTCTAAAAACGGGCATGCACTTCACACTGCATCTTTACAAAACCTTTTGTAGATAAAGGCTATGAAAACAAACAAGCAAATAATGCAGTAACCTTTTACTCGCCTGCTGGAGGTACTGTCTGCTGCACAGAATTTTAAATCCTCATCTGCAGATGCAATTGAGCTGGGATTGCCAAGAACCCTGCTTTTCCCGTGCTGCTGCCACACAGCTATTCATCGAAAGAGCATGTTACACGGAAAATGTGAAGTACTATCAGTTTAAGTTTCTTACATGATTTAACAAAAGAACTTCTAAAATCTAGCTAAAGCTCTGCTCTATCGCATTTTCAGAGGCATGTCAGACACGCTGGGGAAAAAGCTCTTACTGCTGTTAATGCACTCCTCCTAGCAAACATGTGAGATTGGGAAGCTTAGAGAGGCAATGAAAAAAATTAATACATATCCTAATGTAAGAACAATGTATTGAGTGTTAAAACCTCATGCAATTTATATCATCAACAAATATATAGCATGCCCATAACAAACCGAGGTTTTTCATTAGCTTTATAATTAACAAAGACTTTAAATAAATCATTGTGACTAATATTACAGACAAGCATGAATAAAAATCCCCACCAAATGATGCTAATGAAAGTAAGTTATTTTACTAACTACTCAGCATCAGTGTTGTTTCTAAACAAAACCATGAAACAAAAGATGCAAAAGTATAGATTACTACTTGTGAAATAACCTGATGTGCAGTGCTCCATTTCCCTCATTCCCCATCAATACCCTCTGGATCTTACACTATTTATAACTAAAAGAGAACGTAAGCAATAAGCGCTATTTTCATTATCTATTATTTTTCTTTCCAGGTCAGCTAATTTAATGCACTATTGATTCTCAGGTTGCATAATGACGGAGGCAAAAGGCAAACCAACAAAGAGAAAGCTTTACAAACTGTCAGAAAAGAAACACAATTTATGGGGAAAAAAGTTAATAATTATCTTTGGCCATAGTTCTATTTACCAAGAGGTAGAGAAACAACATTAATATTTGCTCACTAATGACACTGAGCATCATGACTACTTTTTAATAAATTGATTGCATTTCAAAATTGTGCTTTCCCCCTTAATTGCAAGTAACTCTGAATATCAAAAACTTGTTTTAAAAATTTTAACCATCTATTACCACTGAATTAATTTCTAATTCTCTAAGAAATAAGGTGACCATTCTACTACATGGTAAGCTATAACATGAAATCTATAAACAACCCTGCAAGTCAGGGCTGCTGCTGCTGCTGCTAAGTCACTTCAGTCGTGTCCGACTCTGTGCGACCCCACAGACGGCAGCCCACCAGGCTCCCTCGTCCCTGGGATTCTCCAGGCAAGAACACTGGAGTGGGTTGCCATTTCCTTCTCCGATGCATGAAAGTGAAGTCGCTCAGTCGTGTCCCACTCCTAGCGACCCCATGGACTGCAGCCTACCAGGCTCCCTCGTCCCTGGGATTCTCCAGGCAAGAACACTGGAGTGGGATGCAATTTCCTTCTCCAATGCATGAAAGTGAAAAGTGAAAGTGAAGTCGCTCAGTCGTGTCCGACCCTCAGCGACCCCATGGACTGCAGCCTTCCAGGCTCTTCCATCCATGGGATTTTCCAGGCAAGAGTACTGGAGTGGGGTGCCATTCACACTTCCTCAATGCCCAAACATATTGATATATATATAAGTAAGTACCAGCTAACTTCAATAGCTCCCCTAAAGTAAAACATATGGAATAGAAACACTCAATTGATCCTATCATATTTTTTAAAATTTTTTCTTTCATTTAAAAGACTGTATTGCCCCGTATAGTAGCCCACTGAGAAATTATTCCAGCAGTTCTCAGAATATGGACTTAGGGGTGGTCTTAGAGACTCTCACATGGCCTGTCAAAATTATTTTCATAATACTAAGATGTTATTTGTTTCCTTCACTCTCAATCTGTCATGAGTACACGATGGAAGTTTTCCTTAGACTACATGGTTTGTAATATTTTAATAGACTGAATGCAGAAGCAGGTAAGAGACTTCAACTGTCTTTCATTAAGCCAGATGTATTTGCAGAAACGTAAAACAATGTCATCTTTCTTATTAACTTTTTTTGCTTGGAGAAAATATAGATAATTCCCTCAAAATGTATTAATTCCATGAACATGCCAATTAACAATTACCAATTATTTTTAAGTGAATTTAAAGAGCTAATACAGTACTTTTAAAACTTCTCAGTTTTACTTTCCAATAGGATAAATATTGAGAAATATAACCCAAATAAATCAAAGCTCTTTGGGGTCCTAAATAATTTCTAAGAGTGCAATGTGGTTTTGAATCCAAAAAAAGTTGAGACTCCTTGCTCACATTTTTCCTTCAGTCAAAGCTTATAGTTTGGGGTTATAAAAATGACTTCATCAATTTTAAAAACAAGTCATTTTAAAACACTCATTCTAGAATATCAAATATAAAAAGTTTCTGAATTTTCACTGTTGTCATTTTTAATACTCAACTTGAATTATTTAATTAATACTTTAATTAATTATTAATTAAATAATTATTTAATTAATACTCAACTTGAATTATTCATCTTAATTATTGAGTACAATTATTATCACCTGTGTGTCATAGTAACGTTAAAAACTAAAACAAATTTTTAAACATAGTAGATAACTGATCATTATGATGCTCATACAAAATATTAAAATCTAGTTTGAAACACATATACATAGAAAAAAGGAGAAAATCAGTTATTAGAAAAAGGAGAAATGTACGATTATATATTTTTAACACAAAAAGAAACCGTAAGAACAGTTTCTAAAATTCATCTTGCCCATATAAAATTACTAGTTTTAAGTAATTTTTTTTTCCTGAGAAGAAATACATAACCTTTACATAAAACACAGCCAATCCTCCACATGGACAGAAGCGGAACCCACAGATACAGAGGGCCGACTGCATTACATCATTTACATGAGGGACTCAGCATCGTGAACTTTGGTGTCTGAAACAAATCCTGCAGACACCAAGGGACAGCAGTCCATCTCAAGACGTAATAATAAATCGATGACTGACGGAGGGGAAACTTTAAAGACTATATGAAAGACAATTACAGTAAGATAGCAATTACTTTACTACAGAAATTAATTCTAAGGTAACAATTTTACTGCTGTTACACAGTAAGGTAACAATTACTTTATAGCAACTTTTATTGCTGAGAAGATGTTGGATATTTGATACATTAAGGCTTTACAGTCAAACACGGAAGAGATGGCTTATCACCTTAAATTTTAATGTACTAGGCCACATTTTCCCCTCTTAAGTCCCATAAGATTAACTTTCAAAAGTTCTCTTTAGTTCTGTCTTTGGCCAAACCCCATGTCCCTAGTATTCAAGAGCTTTAGTTCCCGTTCGTTCATTCAGTCATTCAACTATATACGAAGCACCAGCCATATGCTAGGTAGGGGTAGGTAATGAAGAAGATGCAATGCACAAAACAGATAAAAATCCCCCCTACCCTCATTAAACTCATATTTCAGCAGGAGAAGACACATAACAACTACACATATTTACTAAAGGAAATGGTGTAACCCATAAGAAAAGGGGGGAAAAAAAAGAATGAAATGGTCAGAAAAGCCTCATTTTTCTACCAGAAATATACTTTGAAAGATTTAGGAATATTATTCAAGATATCATTAATATTGCTATATTTGTTATTTTATCAGGTAAATTCCAGATATCATGTCACTCTCCCCACCACACACACATATCTTTAATTTTATCCCTGCCTTATATAATCATAAAATCACCGTATCACATATCAAATTAAAGTTCCAAGGTATTAACTAATATTAGTCAATACTCAAATTTCCAAGACTGCCTCAAAATGTCTATTTTAGGTAATGTGATCTAAACAGAATCCAAAAAGAGCTACTCTTGATAAGTGGTTCTAGGTTTCACACATCTCTTTGACTTGAGAGCAACTCCCCTGCTTATTTTCACACCACTGACTTGCAGAACCTTTTTAGTTTCCCTATATCCTGAAACAGTCTGTATGCTGCTTCGCTATGTCATTTACTTTCTCCCCCAATCTTTCCTATTTCCCACAAATAATATTTGATAATGACTATTCCAAATTCCAAACTCAATAGAAATATGAGAGATTTAGGTGGCAGACATTCTAATTCCAGTAATTTTTAAACACTGCTGAAATTAATTTGAAACATTTAACATGGTGCAATAGCTCTGAAAAGACAGAAGAGGGAACTATAATATTTAGTAATTCTACATTTAAATAGCACTAACTTTTGTTTTAAACTTAAACATTGAGTTTCAACTTGGCAATGGTTAAAAATATAGTAGTGATAATTGCTTTATACATCCTCCTTCCAAAAACAAAACTAACACAAACAAAAAACCATCGATTACAGAAGAAATCGATTTGGAAGAACAAAGACTGAATGCACAGATATTTATAAGTTGTATCACACTAATAAATAACAACCATTAACAGAAGCTACCATTTAAAATTACTCTATCAAACAATGCATTTCCATTTTCTAAATTATTTTCTTAATAATAAATGAGCACACAGAGTAAAACCAGTGTATGTTTTATAATAATAGTTCAGTTCAGTCACTCAAAGTTGTGAGACTCCTTGCGACTCCACGGACTGCAGTACGCCAGGCCTTTCTGTTCATCACCAACTCCCAGAGTCTGCTCAAACTCATGTTCATCGAGTTGGTGATGCCATCCAACCATCTCATCTTCTATCGTCCCCTTCTCCTCCTGCCTTCAATCTTTCCCAGCATCAGGACTTCCCTTGTGGCTCAGCTGGTAAAGAATCTCTGCCTGCAATGTGGGAGACTTGGGTTTGATCCCTGGGCATTCTGGTCTAGAGAATTCCATGGACTGTATAGTCCATGGGGTTGCAAAGAGTTGGACATGACGGAGCGACTTTTACTTTCACTTTGTAATACTAAGTTTAGTTAAATATGTTTAAAAAAATAGTTTTCTTGAAGTCATAAGGAAAATCCAGAAATTAAGGGTTTTACAGCAAGTTATTTTTATATATCCATTTAGTCACAGGGAAACAGCAAAAAGACTTTAGTAATAATGACATTTCAAGAATAAGCATATTCTACTAAAATGTTTGCTCTGAAAAATACTAATATTTTATTAAAATGTAAATTTCATGTATATAAAAATACAATCTGTCACTTTAATTAAAGCTGAAGTACTTTATGCAAGTACATAAAAGAGCAAAATTTACACACACATGACTGCTACTCTACTAAGACAAGACACAACAGAGTTAGCCAGGTAACTACAGGGCAAAAGTCAGGCAAGCCTTCTGTTTCAATCTAACAAGGATCTCCTTTCCTCCAGTTTCCAATAACACATTCATTTCCTTTGAAACCCCCACCAGCAGCATCATTAATGTTCATATTTCCACCAAAATTCTTTTTATGACAACTTAGATATTTCTTTAAGAAGCTACAGGCTTTCTTTGCCACTCTCTTTTCTTTCTTCTGAGTCCTCATCTTCAGCATCTTTAATGTCCATATTTCTGTCAACAGTTCGTTCAAGGCAATCTAGGCTTTTCCTATCATGCTCCACAAAATTCTCCTCGCCACAATTTCAAAGCCACTTCTACATTCTTAGGTATTGGTTACAGCAGCGCCCCCACTTCTGTATTAGCTTCCCATGTCCGCTACAGCACATTACCACAAACCTGGGGGCATATAACAGAGTGAAGTTTATCATCTTGAGGTCAGAAGACCAAACTCAGTTTCACTGGGCTAAATATCAAGCTGCTAGCAGGGGTGCTCCTTCTAAAGGCTCTAAAAGAGAATCTGTTTCTTTGCCTTTACTAACTTTTAGAAAGCTACCTGACTCCTTGTTCCTGGTCCTTTCCTCAATCTTCAGAGCGTACCACTCTAACCTCTCCTTCAGTCTCCCAACTTTCTTCAGCCCTCACCTTCTTACCTCCCTCTTGCAAGGAGTCTGTGATTATATGAGGCCCACCTGAGTAATTGAGCGCCTGAACAACCACCTGAGTAATTGAGCGCCTGAACAACCACCTGAGTAATTGAGCGCCTGAACAACCACCTGGGTAACTGAGGATCCTTAACCACATAAGAAAAGTTCCTTTCGCCACCTAAGAGACTACTGTCACAGGTTTTGGAAATTAGGACATGGATATCTTCGGGAATACTACTCAGACTCCCACAATGTATCACAAGAAGCATGAACTATAAAAGAAAAATCGGGCTTCCTGGGTAGCTCAAACGGTAAAGAATCTGCCTGTAATGCAGGAGACCTGGGTTCGACCCCTGGGTCGGGAAGATCCCCTGGAGAAGGGCATGGCAACCCACTCCAGTATTCTTGCCTGGAGATTTCCACAGACAGAGGAGCCTGTGAGGTCTCCAGTCCACAGGGTCACAAAAAGTTGGACATGACTGAGCGACTAACCCAACATAAAAGAAAAAGATATAAACTCAGCTTCTTTAAAAAAAAAAAAAAAAAACTTTTGAACTTCAAAGACACTGATTTAAAAAAAAAAAATGAAAAGGCAAGCCACAAACTGGAAAAAACCCGTGAACAGTTATCCAAAGAATTTGTTTCTTACAAAGGTTAACATACACCTATTTTTTGAATCCACTATTCCACTAGCAGGAAACACCAAAGTGCATGTCCACATAAAAAACTGCATGCAAATATTTATAGCCAATTTGCAATAGCCAAAACCATTAACAATACAATGCAGCAACAGGTAAATGGAAAACAATTTGTGATATTAAAAAAATATACACAGTATTTCATAATAAAAAGGGACAAAGTATTGCTAGTCCATCCAAAAATATGGATAAATCTCAGATTTATTAAGCTAGGGGAAAGAAGTCAGATAAAAAAGGAAACATTATATAATTCCACTTATACATAAAAATGTTCCAGAAAATTCAAACTAATCTGTGTAATGACAGAAAGGAAAATCAGTTTGTCTGGAAAGTGGGGGAGGTGAGGAAGGAATTGACCGAATTATAAGGAGGGTCTGGGGGTGACATAGTCATTATCTTGAATGTGGTGATGGCTTCACGAGTACATACATGTGTCAAAACTCAAATTATGTGTTTACCTAAATAAAACTAAATTTTTGTTTTAATTTAAAAATCAGGACATGGAAATGAAGCAGAGAAATTAAAACCTGAAGCCTATTTTCCTTGTAGAATCTTAATAAACTGTCTGGAGACAAAGTAAAGAATCCCAAAGACAACGTGAAAGATAAAACGAGGTAACACCGACACTACAGTATAATTCAAAATACACACAGTATATATACTTGTCTTTGGCTCCAGTTCCTGGCAAAAGGCCTTAACTTTCCTAAGTGACAGAAATGTCTTTTGTTACTCATTCTCTGACACCAACCAGGTGTCCTACAATTCAATTCTGATAACCAGAGTTAGCTTCGGAATGCGCAAATTAAACGTACAAATCTTCAATTTTGACACTAACTCTGCCAAAGTCCCTTTTCAACCAGGAGTGACTCAAAGTGGTATCTACATAGCTTCAGGATGGGGGCTGGTCACCAGAAAACCTTTCCATTCCACCTCTCAATCTCCAGGGAGGGGAGAGGAGCTATAGACTGCATTTAATCACGCAAGCCAAAAGTTTAATCAATTACCCGTAACTACTGAGTTGCTAATAAACACTAAACTCTGAGGTCCACAGATGCACCAATATGGTAGGAGGCATCATGCTCAGAGAGCATGAGGAGAGGGCATGGAAGGTCTGTGTGGTCCCTACCCCCACCCCAGACCCTGCCTATTCCTCTCTTCCATTTGGCTGTGTCTGAGTTGTATGCTTTATAATAAAAGTGTAAGTACAGAGGTCTCAGTGAGTTCTGTGAATCATTCTAGGGAATTATCCAATATTCCAGTTGTAGAAACCTCTGAATTTGTAACCAGTTCAGACAAAAGGGCAGGTAGCCTGGTGATCACACCTGTGGCTGGTGTCTCAAGTAAAGGCAGTTTTGTTGGGAACCTTGCCATTTGATTTGTGGGACATAATACTAACTATAGTTAGTGTCCAAACTGAATTAAACTGAACTGTAGGTGACCAGAAAACTGGTGCTGGAATATCGACATTCAGTTCAGTTCCGTTCAGTCGCTCAGGCGTGTCCGACTCTTTGTGACCCCATGGACTGCAGCACGCCAGGCCTCCCTATCCATCACCAACTCCATCGAGTTGGTGACGCCATCCAACCATCTCATCCTCTGTAGTCCCCTTCTCCTCCCGTCTTCAATTTAGACATTAAATGTGGAATTTAGAAAGATTTCTGATGAGAGAATTAAGGGAAAGGGTAGTGGCATTCAGTTTCCACTAAACTTCACCACCACTCCTATCCTCCCCAACACACAAAAAAAGAAAGTTCAGGAGATTTTTTTGTAATTTGATGCTTAAAATAAACTTTCTAAGCAGACTGATAGAGTAGTCAAAAAAACTTTACTAGTTTATGAAGTACCTTTATTTTCACCTTCTAAAACAGTGTCTAATGAATTTCTGACCTTAAAAAAAAAAAACATTTTAACTCTCAGATGGTAAGATATACACCTACTTAGTCAGCCAAAAAGAATGATCCAGATGTGCATGATCCATCATACCACTGAGACACTATCAGGAAATCAACACATCTGGACTCTAGGTCAGACAAACCTCAGTAGGCAACACTATCTTCGGCAAATCACCTTCTCACTAACAGCCATTTACTCATTTTAAAATGACAGCATAATAATCTAATCTCATGCTGGATGGCTACCCTAGTCCCATCTCTGAGTAAACTAGCTCCAATAAGAGTCAACTGACTGTAGCTGGAAAGAACTGCTTACAGTGTGGATATGACAAGAAACCAGGCCAAAGAGAAGGGAGAGATATAGAGAAAGACAGAGAGACAGAGGAAGGTGGGAGCTTGTAACTAGAAAACTAGCCCAGTTCTGTTTGGTTTGCGACCTCACTTCTGTGGGTCACAGCAAAGTATTAGCATGTGGTGACAGGTAAGAAATTCAGTCTTCTCCACTTTTTGGCACAGCCAAAAGCAAAACCAACACAGCCTGAACATAACTAGCCAACCACAATTAAAATGTTCCCCAACTGGTATAATCAGATTACGGAAATTAGGATCTAGTTACTCCTCTGCATGTTCACCCCAAGGTGAAGTGAAGTAGCCCCAAAAGAGAGACGAGAAGCCCCTTCTAGGAAAGTGATATTCTCTACTAAGTCACTAGTCAAAATAGTACAACCAGTTCAGGCTACAATACAACTTTACTACCTAAAATAGCAAACAATATATCATCAATGCCGTAAGAAAAATAGTCAAGCCAGAAAGATGTCTTCAGGATTGTCATATTCTCAAAACCATCAGCACATCCACTTATTCCAATCAAGCGCTGGGGCAAATCTCTTTGAGGCAAATGAGGTGATACAACACCATAGCCAAATTATCTAAAAGAGTATCCAAAACATGCAAAGGGAAAACCCAAGAGTCATTCCTAAGATTCTTTTTATAGACAGTAGTTAATTCAGTTAACCCTGGTGACAAGTGGGAAATCATATCACAGGCCTCCTGAAGTGAAGAGCCAACTCATTGGAAGAGACCCTGATGTTGGGAAAGACTGAAGGCAAAAGGAGAAGAGGGTGGCAGAGGGTGAGATGGTTAGATAGCATTACCCACTCAACAGACATGAATTGGAGCAAACTCCAGGAATGGAGTCGCAAAGAATTGGAAACAACTTGGCCCTTTAACAACCCACAGAACTTCCAAACCATGGGAGGGGCAGGGCAGGAAATGTAGTTTGAAAACACAGTCAATACTATAGTAAAAACACCAATTTTCTTCGTACTACAAAGTTCAATATGTAATACTTATAAATCCCTAATACTACCACCTTCCAACTGCCTGTGGATAATAACAGGCATAGGTAGGGTAGGGGTGGAAACTTCTGCCATAGCTATAAAATGGAGTGTAACAATGGTTTTGGTAAGTATTAAAGGAGGGGAAAGGAGGGTATGTGGAAAGAACAGCCTAGGGAATGACATGTCTATTTCAAAAAGTCAGAGAAGAGTTAAACTGCAAACTCTCTCCAATGGTATTCCTGTTTAATAACCGTGATTCAAGTGGGAAACCCTACGTTATCAAAAAATAAACTATGATTATGATATGCTACATTTTAAAAAGCAAAGTATATGATATATTAAAACAGTCATATCAAAAATATTGAAAAAATTTTCTTACTCTTCAGAATATATTCTGTGAAATTTATATATTTATTTTGTATTTATAATAAATAAGGTTTTAATTTTATTGAGCTAAAATTGCTAATTTCTATAACAAATATATTTAGAAAAGTTAGAAATACTTAAAAGCAAGATCTGGGGTGTAATATAGATAAATATACATTATTATATAAATACATACTATGCCTATCTTACCTTGAGAATCCCATGAACAGCATGAAAAGGCAAAAAGATACGACACTGAAAGATGAACTTCCCAGGTCGGTAGGTGCCCAATATGCTACTGGTGATCAGTGGAGAAATAACTCCAGAAAGAATGAAGAGATGGACCCAAAGCAAAAACAACACCCAGCTGTGGATGTGACTAGTGATGGAAGTAAAGTCCAAAGCTGTAAAGAGCAATACTGCATAGGAACCAGGAACGTTCGGTTCATGAATCAAGGCAAATTGGAAGTAGTCAAACAGGAGATGGCAAGAGTGAATGCTGACGTTCTGGGAATCAGACAACCAAACTGGAGTCGGACACAACTGAGTCGGACACAACTGAGCGACTTTGATTTTTCACTCTCATGCACTGGAGAAGGCAATGGCAACCCACTCCAGTGTTCTTGCCTGGAGAATCCCAGGGACAGAAGAGCCTGGTGGGCTGTGGTCTACGGGGTCGTACAGAGTCAGACATGACTGAAGCGACTTAGCAGCCAGCAGCAAAATATCACCCACAAGTTACCATAAACAGTAAGGGAGAAGTACCTTAACAATGAAGAAATTTGACCATCACCACCTTGAGAAAATGATCAAACTTATCATGAATAATAATGAACCAAACTGGCATGTGTGATACATGTGAAAATATACTAAACACTGATACACTGAAAAGTACACTCTACCAACTATGTTGTAGTACTGTCAAAAATGTCTTAACCTGAAGCCAGTCATGAGGAAATACTCAGAAAAATCTGAGAATGTGGAACTGTCGACAAGGCAACTAGCTGGATGCTTTAAATAAAAAGGCAGTGTCATAAAATACAAAATAAAGGCAAGACAGTGTTTCAAATTAAGAGAGATTAAAAAAAAAAACCATTATAGCTAAATATAATGAGTGATCCCAGATTGGATCCTAGACTGGGCAGGCAGCAAATGGGGGTGGGGATTATTAAAAAAAAAACTTTAGAAAGCAATTAGGAAAATTTGAAAATGGACAGTATTATTAGATTTTTATCAAATCAAGGCTAATCTTCATGGGTATAATGATGATACTATTGTGATACATTTAAAAAAATTTTATTTTTACATCATACATGCTCAGTATTTGGAAGTTAAGTGTTAAAATATTTAAAACTTTTTTCCTTCCAGTTTTGAGATATAGTTGACATTAGTATCATAAACACCATAGAAGTTTAAGATGCACAGCAAAATGATTTGAGTTACATACATCATGAGATGCTTACCACAATAAGTTTCGTGACCATATACCATCTTCTACAGTTGCAAAATTAAAGAAACAGGAAAAAAAATTTCCTTCTGATGAGGACTCTTAGGATTTACTCGCTTAACAATTTCCATATGTAGCACACTGTGACGTGTTAATTATATTTATGTTATACCCTATACCCTTAGTACTTGTTTATCTTATAACTGAAGTTTATATCTTTTGACTGCCTTCATCCAATTAGCCTCCCCACCTCTGGTAACCACAAATCTGATCTTTTCTATGTATGTATGTTTATTTTTGAAGTGTGACTGAACTACAGTACTATGAACATTCCTTTCAATACATGAATCAATATTTCTATACATTTCAGAATGATCACCATGTCAGTCTAGTTACAATATGTCACCATACAAAGATATTACATAGTTACTGACTATATTCCCCACAGTGTTCATTTCACACCCATAACTCATTTACTTTACAACTGGAAATTGTACTTCTTAATCTCTTTCACCTAGTTCTTTCCTGCAACCCACTCCCCTTCTGGCACCCAACTGTTTGCTCAAAATTTACTTTCTAAATGTGTAACCAAAAGAAGATTATATGTATATATGTAAATGTAGATATGGATATGAAGAGAAAGAGAGATACAGGCTAGAAAAAAATGTGGCAAAATGTTAACAATCGGTTGAGTCTATGTGAAGGGTATACAGGTTTCATTATAATAGTTTCTCAACTGTAGGTTTGAAAACAATTATTTTAAATGAGAAAATAAATGAACATCAAAATTTTTTTATCTAGAAAACTTTAGTCTATAGAATCTATACTTTTGCTTCCACAGGGTAGTTTGGAAACCAGTAATATAATTTATCAAAAGTTTCCATTTCTATATTGAACAATATTAAACACCATATACAATATAAAATACCATTTAAAAAGAATTTAACTGGCAACAAACTGGGACAATGTTTTTGAAAGTGACATAAAATCCAAAGTATTAAAATGATAGCCAGATTATATTTTTGAAAGACAATTTTAATAGAAAAATAAGAATATATAGACAGTTCACAGTAGAAAAAATTACCAAAAATTTACAAAAAGATATCCAAAACTTACCCCAAAAATGTATCTATCACATTTTTTTAAAGGCTTGTTATACTTTTTGTTAGCTATCCTAATACTGAAGTAAATGTAACAAGGTTTTGCCAAATATCAAAATGAATCTGCCACAGGTATACATGTGTTCCCCATCCTGAACTAATACATTTATGTAAAGTTTAAAAATAAAATAAAATTTTAAAAAAATGTAACAAGGTTGCTTATTGCAGGTTTGTTTATGATATTGCTGCTGCTGCTGCTAAGTCGCTTCAGTCGTGTCCGACTCTGTGCAATCCCATAGACGGCAGCCCACGAGGCTCCCCCATCCCTGAGATTCTCTAGGCAAGAATGCTGGAGTGGGTTGCCATTGCCTTCTCCAATGCAGGAAAGTGAAAAGTGAAAGCGAAGTCGCTGAGTCTTGTCCGACTCTTAGCGACCCCATGGACTGCGGCCCACCAGGCTCCTCCATCCATGGGATTTTCCAGGCAAGAGTACTGGAGTGGGGTGCCACTGCCTTCAGAACTTCAAAATTAATCTAGCAATAAGAGGATGGATAAACGTCAAACTATAGTACAGCCTTCATATGGAATACGAAGTACAAGTCAGAATAAATCAGATCCTAGATCCTTAATACCTAAGTATTAATGTGGTAGTGACACCAGCTTTTCTAACCAAAATTCACCCTCACCTTCCATAGTAAAAGCAACACAGTAGGGCGCATGGATCCCTTACAATTACACCTGAAATTCTCATCAAAGGAAAATGAGTTTTAGAAACAACGTGTGCCCTTCTACACTGGGCCTTTTAAGAGAGTGGGTATGCAGATTATTTCTCCTTCCTAATACAGTTGGGACATGAAAACAAAGCACAAGGATGAAGAACTGAAAAGATGAAAGCAAACAGGTCCTAAGTAAGCACTTGGAAAAGTTTCACTGCCAATGTGAAAATGTGAAAACTTCTCCAATCAATATCTAAATTCCTTAAATTTTTATCCAAACCATTTATAATTGCTTTCAGTATATAATTGCTTTCCTTTTCAATATCATTTCCAGTCACTGGGCTCCAACCTCATAGCCTTCTCTTAATAAGCATAAGACTTATCCCCACAAAAGGCTTTAAACCTATGGTGCGCTTCCTTGAACTGCTCTCTCCACCAAACACTCACAGGGCTCTCTCCATGCCTTTCATCAGGTCTTTGTTCAAGAGCCACCTCTTCAGAAACAGTCTCTCAAAACCATTCCCCACCAAGCCCATCAGACCCTTGCATCTGAGCTCTATCCCCTTAATATGGGCATATCTAAGTTTCAAGGGTCTTGAAGCTTCTAAAACTTAGAGGATTGAAAAGAAAGGATACAGAATTGTAAGTATAAAATTAGAAATGAACATGAATACATATTAGAAATCTGAAAAAATTACAAAATATTAAAAAGACTGACAAATTTCATAAATAAATCCAGAAAAACAGCATTTTAATTAAATGCCTGACAACTCTGTTATGCCATAGTTCCTATATTTTTGGTTGAGTACTCTTTCCTCGGGGCTTCCCTGGTAGCTCAGCTGGTAAAGAATCCACCTGCAATGCAGGAGATCCCGGTTCAATTCTTTGGTCAGGAAGATCCCCTGGAGAAGGGAGAGGCTACCAGAGAGTAGAGAATCCAGACGGAGACCTGGGTTCGATCCCTGGGTTGGGAAGATCCCCTGGAGAAAGACATGGGAACCCACTTCATTATTCTTGCCTGGAGAATCCCCAGAGAGGAGCCTGGCAGGCTACAGTCCATGGGGTCACAAATAGTTGGATATGACTGAGCGATTAGACACAGCACAGCACTCTTTGCTTGGCTTTTCACGTGACAACAGCTTATAATGTTTCCTATACAGACATTAGGAGGATATAATTTAGTCTTTTCTCTAGCACAGTTGATCAAAATTTATTTTTTATTATTCAGGCTTATAAACTTCAAGTTTCACAACCTGTTCCTGGGAATGTCAAGTAAATTTTTGAGAGAGCCAACAAATAGGAGGAAACTCTATCAATCCTCTTTCATATATAAACTTGAGATTTTAATTCAAGTTTTCTTGTGCAGTAACTAATCTTACATACCCTAAATTTAAGGCATTCACAGATGATAAAACAATCATCAATGTCATTTTTGGTGGCTTATGAGTTTTATGCTATATTCACTGATCAGAGAATTTGTTTCAAAAAAGTAAGTCATTTAAATATTTTTCCAGTATTTTCATATGATTGTCTTTTTCATGAATTGTATTATCAAAAAACCAAAAGCCTATTACTTTTGTTTATAATTTTGTTTTTCTTCTTAAATGAATTACTACTTTTGCATGATCAGAACATTTTTATGTCACAATTCACTTTACAATGTCAGAATAACTTTTTAATTATTCACGGCACAACCTTAACCATTTTTGTTTCATATTCCATTAATTTAATCTTAATTTTATCTTAACTCTTAAATAAATGTAAATATAAAAGAATACACCTTTAACTTTACTTTCAAATCAGAAGTCTATCATTTCACACTTGCTTTACTAAAGTGCTCCAATAAGCAGATGAAATCACATATTTTAATTTGATTAAATATGCTATTTCAACTAAAATCAGAAAAGATTTGGTGATTATACAATCATACATATTATATTATCAATTATTTGCTATACAGAAGCACCAACATACTGAATGCATAGGATGAAAATGTAATCTTACAGTTTTAGATAGGTATAATCTGCAAACGGTTCCATAGACTTGATTCCAACTGTGTACATTTCAAATCTCAAACCTGGTGTCTCCTTTGCTACTACTAGTATTAGTGTACTCATACTTTTAGCAGCGGCCATCAGGACACTTTCATACTGTCTACGCTCTCTATGTATATTTCATACTGTATATGCCCTTCATGTGTATTCCTGTCATGATGCCCAGAGCCACTGGAGATAAGGACACCTGCCTACAATGGGAAACTTACCAGTAATTTAACAGGGGCATGTTAAATTTAACATGATCATGACTGATCTCCATCTAAGTATATACCACTACACTTACAGTAAATGAAATATACCCCCAACTCAGACTTTTTTAGCCAAAACCAATTATCTGCTAATTATTCCTACAAAAATCTTTAAATTTGTGTTAAAACATCTTTTCAGACATTTGCCAGGCAATAACTACATAACTGAATAAGAGAAAGAAGTGGTAATATTAAAAGAATTACCCACTATTGCCACAGTTTTGTCCCAGGAATTCAAATCTTATGTGACATTAGGAGAAGAAGGAAAAAAAAAAAAAAATTACTAACAAATTTCAAGAAGTGTAACAGCACATAAAGAAGAGATCTAAAGATTTAAACTTTCAAAAAAAGGTTTTAAAAAGTTTTTAATTTCAATTAGAAAATTGAAATTTCAAAATAGGCAGTAACAGGAATTTTTTAAACTTATTAAACTACTGAGAACATATACTAAATAATTATTTTTTAATGTTCTGGGTATTTTTCAAATTTCCCTACTGTGTATACTGTGAGTTAGGTTAAAACTATTGCAGATCATCATAAGTTCACATTACAGTTTACGGAAGAAATTAGGCTGTGCTGGGGTCGCAGTAAACGTAGTGGGCAAGGGCGGGGAGAGGGGGTGTCTGGCATCCACCGACCTTAAATCAAACAAAATCAAGTGTTTTATGACAAGACTATACTACAACATAGGACCCCCCCACCTCCACCACCACACACACACAGAAAGCTACTATAAGGATTCTATAGTACAAAACGACAATAAACTAAAGTCCTCCTTAGCACTGATACCAAAATATTAAAACATACTTTATTTTTAATCTGAATCTCAAAATTCAAAGAAATTCAAAATAAATTCAAAACCTAGGTGACATATGTGTGAACAGAAGACAATTTATATACATATATATATACTTTTAAAAAATCGCTAAAGCTTAAGATGTAGCTCTCTTCATTAGTTTAACCCAATGAAACTAAATGAGTAAAATTACTATTTTAAAAGAGAGAAAAAAATCCAATCCAGTAACCAGATTACATAACAGAAAAATGGATTAACTATGAAAGCATCAGTTACTAAAACAGCTGACTTACCTATAAAAAAATCAAACCATTAAGAATTTAAAAATCCATAAATCTAAAACCTCCCATCAAAAAATACTCTTGACCAAGATTATTTCACTGGTGAATTCAGTTAAGGAAACAGTTAAGGAAACGGTTAAGGAAAACACATACCAGATTTATACAAACTATTTGGCATACAAATATTCCAGTATTACACAAAATAGAGGAAAAGAGGACAATTTCCAGTTCTGACAAAATTTTCAGCAAATCAAATTCACTGATATATAAAACCAATAATACATTCTGACAAAGTAAAGTTTATCTAGGAATATAGGGTTAATATGAAAAATAATTAATGTAATTCAACCACATTAATAGTTTAAGAGAAAACCTATATGATTGTGGCAACAGATGCAGGAGTCAGTGATAAAACCAAATACCATTAATGATTTAAAATAGACAAAACAAAAAAAAAATAATAATAATAAAATAAAATAAAATAGACAAAACCAGTCCACAAAGAACTTTTTCAGCCAGACAAAGAGTTATCTATGAAAGTCCTATCTATGATTATCAAAAAAAAAAAAAAAAAAGACTGGAAGGAAGTAAAACTGTCTCTGTTCACATGGCTGTTTCTGTTTATGTACAAAATCCTAAGGAATCTGCCCCTCAAAGGTACCAGAGACAGGAAATAGCGAGCACTGATGAGGGTGTGGAGAAACTATAACCCTTGCAAATCACTGATGGTAATGTAGAACAGGGAAGCCGCCCAGCAAATCAGTTTGGCAGCTTCTCAAAAAGCTAAACAAAGAAGACCCAGGTACTCGTAACACCAGAGTTCACTGCAGAATTATTCACAACAACCAAAAAGTGAAGAGAAGTCAAATGTCCAACAGTAGACGAATAGATAAATATAATGTGGAATATTGCAATGGAATATTATTCAGCCATAAAAAGGAAGGAAATTCTAACACATGTTCCAACATGTACTTCGAAAACATTATGCCAAGTGAAACAAGCCCAACACAAAACAACAAACACTGCAGGAGATTCCACATGTATGAAATATCTAAAATAGGCAAATTTATACAGACGGAAAGGGCAGTATCCTTTAGTTTTCTGTGGTTCACTTGCTTCCAGGATTTCCTTCAATAAATTTCCAGCTGCTTGGCTAGGTCTAAGTTCTGGCCTGTGTGACTGGAATTACACAGGAGGCTAGGACGCAGTCAAAAGCAAGGAAGCCACAAACATACAACTCAGAAACATTTTCAGCCTTTAAAGTACAACTTCTCTTCTGACTTTTACCTACTTTCAGTCATTTTCTGCTGCTTTTAGTTTTTCTTTCAATATTTTATCAGCATTTGATCATTGCTACAGTTTTCTGTGAAAACCATAAGACATGTGATGACATCACTTTAATTTTCAATTTCACCATTACCTGTGAAATTATAAGCAGATCACAGCCTCTGTGATCCTTACTTCTACCATCTGCCTCATTAGCTAAGCTTAGGACCGAAGTATGATAACTAATATTAACAGGTACAGACAAGAGTTGATCAAAGACCTTGATACTGAATGGTTAAAACTGTTGTCTTAAAAAAATAAAATAAAATAAAATAAACAGATTGGGAAACTTAATAAGAATTTCATTTACTACTTCAACAACTATTTACATGCATGCATCAACGCAGTATTGCAGAAGACAACAGAGAAATGAGTGGTAAGAAGAAGCAAAATACCAAATAATGGAAAAGGCAGAACAGGATGAGAAAAGGAAAGACACAGATTAGCAACTGGAACTTAGTCATATCTTGGGGATGATAGAGAACACTCTTATCAGCCTAACCAATGTCTACCTACCTGGGTAAGGTAAGAAAACTGGCTTAACTTCATTTGAGGAAGCAGAACTCTAACAGAAACAACTGTCAAACTGCAAGGTAAGTTGACTAGAAACTGAGAAATTGGATATCTAGAGTCAATTATAAATCAAACAAGTTCAGCGAGAATGGGAAGGACAGAAAAAGAGAAGACATTTTTCAAGGTAAGTGTGATAAGGCAGAGAACCTGTCATGAAGTAAGTTCTGAAGGAAAAAGCTTTTAGGAAAACTTCCCTGCATAATGTGGTTACTACAGTAACTGTATTGGGAGAAAAAAACAGTCAATACTACTGTGTGATAGCTTTCAGACATTTGTGCAAAAAACAGTGTGACATTTAGAATAATTCAAGTCCAGCTGAGCTTTCCTGAGTAAGATTAGAGAGCAGTGAAAGGCCCTTCTGATAAGAACAGTTTATACCCATATAACCCTGACCATATCTCCAAGGTGCTATTAGAGAGCAGCGGAGGGGCAAACTCTAGCACGTGTGCTGAGAAGCTGCCCCTGTAGAATAAGGCTGCCCCTACTGACTTCAGAGACAAATTAATGGATTAACTAAAGGGCAATTCTTAAAACCCTTGTAAGAATAAGATGTCTCTACGAATATTAGAACCTCATTTCAAGTATATATACTAAAAGAGAATTAATATGTATTCAATGATCATGCTAGTAAGCTTACAGAAAAGAAGGGAAGGGGGAAAGAAGAGTGTACAAAAGCCATTTTGCCTTAATTCAGTCATAAAAGACATCATCAAAATCCTCTTAATCACCATATTTGACATACAACCATAGGAGGAGTTAACTCAGCTAAATCTTTTTTTCTTATTTTTTATCACAATTGAAATTTTAACACCACTATGAATGAGATGTCAGTTTTTATTTCCTTTTCCATTGCAACATGTCAGTGGATAGTACAACACAAACTATAAACGTAAAGAAAAGAATCACCCATCCAATGGGCACTTAAGTGACTGTTCACCAATGAACACTATGATTTAAAATCAACTAACAAAAAGAATATAAATAATCTTAGCTCTATAAAATTTCATTAAAATAGACTTTTATTTGCAGTTAACATAAGTAAGTAAGTAAGTGTTAGTCGCTCAGTCGTGCCCGACTCTTTGCGACCCCATGGACTGCAGCGCACCAGGCTCCTGTGTCCATGAGATTTTCCAGGCAGGGATACTAGAGTGGGTTGCCATTTCCTTCTCCAGGAGATCTTCCCA
This sequence comes from Bos mutus, assembly GCF_027580195.1. Classification (NCBI taxonomy): domain Eukaryota; kingdom Metazoa; phylum Chordata; class Mammalia; order Artiodactyla; family Bovidae; genus Bos; species Bos mutus. The sequence goes on from NC_091633.1 coordinate 67,198,795, forward strand.
ACCCAGGGATCAAACTCGGGTCTCCTGCACTGCAGGCAGATTCTTTACCAACTGAGCTACAAGGGAAGCCCTTAGAATAGTACTAAATAATAAGGAAGATACAAAAGTAAATTCCCCAAATAAAAATTATTTGTTACACTGTATTACAATCTTGCCATTATACAGAAAGCCAATCTACTAAGAGTAGTGACACTCCACTGTTACATGCATTTCTCTAAAAAACTAAATTAGACAACATTAGTACTTTTGGCTAGAAAATCCCATGGACGGAGGAGCCTGGTGGGCTGCAGTCCATGGGGTCGCTAAGAATCGGACACGACTGAGCGACTTCAGTTTCACTTTTCACTTCACGCATTGGAGAAGGAAATGGCAACCCACTCCAGTGTTCTTGCCTGGAGAATCCCAGGGACGGGAAGACTGGTGGGCTGCCGTCTATGGGGTCACACAGAGTCGGACACGACTGAAGCGACTTAGCAGCAGCAGCAGCATAGGCTAACACATTGTGAAATATGCATTCAATTGATTAAAAAAAAAACCCATAATGTAAAAAAGTAAAAAACTAAAATGGTTCCATAAAAATTAAAAAGGCACATACTCCATAAAGGAGAAGAAAAATATATATGTTCCATTTGTAGATTTACAAAAACATCCAAATATCCCTGCTACAAATAACTTGCACAAGATTAAAATCAATAAGATTCTCAAAATCTACTTTCTCCTCATAGGAAAGATTAAAATAACCCTGATAATATTCTTAGCCTAAAAAGCAGTGATTTATTAAGGTATGAAATCAAATGTGCAACAAATACCATGATAAACTATTTAGTTCTCCAATCCAAAATACTATGAATTCATGAGACTTTTATCAATATACATATCACACACAGATAACGTTTTCATGGCAACATATGAGATCAAAACACAATGTTTTGCTTAAAACAATTAGCTGAGGAACTGAAGCACAAATACAAGGCTAATTGCTTGCTTTGGGATTTGGTTGTCAGACACAAGAAATGCCAATGCTTTACAGTCCTGGGATAATTAAAACCTTGTCACAAACCTACACTATCAAATGAATATTTAAATATAAACTTGAAATATGAAACCAAAAGCATAAGCAACTAAAAAAAAAAAAGAAAGATAAATTAGACGTCATCAAAATTAAAAATTTTTGTGCTTCAAAGGACACCAGAAAGAAAATGAAAAGACAATCCACAGACGGGGAAGAAAGTATTTACAAATCATATTATCTCATAAAGGGCTAGTTTCTAGAATATAAAAAGAATGTGTATAGTTTAACATACAAAGACAACCTAACTAAAAAATGGACCAAGGATTTGGACAGACATTTCTCTAAAAAATACATGTAAATGGCCAATAAGCACATGAAATAATGCTCATCATTAGTCATTATGGAAATGAAAATCAAAAGCACAATGAAATGCCATTTCATATCCAACAGGATGGCTAAAATACAAAACCAGATTGACAGCGTAACAATCAATGTCTGCAAGAGTGTGCCGAAATTGGCACTCTCACACACTGTGGTGAGACTAACTTCCATTTTAACAGTTCCTCAGTTACACACAGAGTTACTACACTAACTTGTACTTCTGCCCCTTATAAGCATACACCCAAAGGAAATGAAACTCTAGTGCACATAAAAACTTACATAACAATGTTCACTGCAGAAGCACTCCTAATAGCCTAAACACAGATACAGTTCATCAACTGATAGGTGGATAAACAAAAGGAGGTATATAATGGAGTATTTTTTGGCCATAAAAATGAAGGATACACACTACCACGTGGGTGAACTCTGAAAATATTAAGTGAAAGAAACCAGACACAAAGACAGACACCGTATGATTCCATTTACAAGAAACGTCCAGGGACTTCCCTGGCAGTCCAGCGGTAAAGGCCCAGCGCTCCCAGGGCAGGCGGCCAGGTTCAATCCCCCGTCAGAGACCTGGAGCCCACATGCCGCAAATAAAAGAGTTCTCGTTCAGCAACTGAAGACCTTGCACACCACAATTAAGACTTGGTGGGAGGGGGAGAGAGATGAAGAAAGAAAGTCCAAAATAGGCAATTCATAGAAAAAGTATATTACTTGTCGCCTAAGGTGTCAGAGGAGTGAAGATGCTTCTAAAACTAGACAGCAATGATGATTACACAACTCTGAAACTCTGAATATACTAAAAATTTGCTAAAATAAAATATATGCCAAAAATACATACAATACAAAGATTGCTTCACTCAAACTAACTCAAATTATTTACATCAATGGGGAAAAAAATGGCCATAAATTACTTCTTCTACTTAATGGGAAAGTGTTAGTTGTTCAGTGGTGTCCAAGTCTTTGTGACAAAGGACTGTAGCCCACCAGGCTCCTCTGTCCATGGAATTCTCCAGTTAAGAATAATGCAGTGGGTTCTTTTCCCTTCTCCAGGGGATCTTCCTGACCCAAGGCTCAAACCCAGGTCTCCCACATTGTAGGCACATTCTTTACTATCTGGGCCACCACGAATTCTTTTTTTCTACTTAATACATCTCCAGAAATCAATTACCACATTTTAAGTAGCAAAATTTTGTATAAGAGATTTTTGTAGCATCATTTGCTCCTTACAATGTTACATTTATTATAAATATTCAACAGAGTAGTATAATTTGTTGAATACTTATATCAACTATGATTATTATTGAAATTTTAAAATATAATTTGGTTGAAAATTTATTTTTTCAAACACATTAAAAAGTATAATAAAAGAAATCAATGCTTATCATTAAATATATCTTCATGTATCTAGGAAATTTTCTTAATCAAGATACTAATTTTCTTAGTATTCATTCTTAAAAATATTTTATTGACTATATTAAAATAATCAAAAACTACATATGCCACTTGATTAGCAACCAATGCCTCAGTACTTCCCTCTCATTGTTGACGTATATCTAATAATTTTTAAATCTATCATCAGTAACCAAAGCATTGTTAAATGTCTATATAGTCACCATAGCACAAAAATCTAAAATACTACAATGAAGTAAAACACATTCTGAGATTAATTCTACTTTCACTCAAAAATAAAAAATGTAAAGCACCATCTTGTGAAATCAAAAGTTTATGATCTGATTTACAGGCACCTATCAAATATTCATACTAAAATGTTATCACTAAGAAATAGTGTAAGGTCTGATCAGAGTCTTCACATTGACTTATTGTGATTAACTGGACCTAAGGTAAAGACTAAAGTAAGGTATAGCTAAAGAATCTTGGTGTTTGTACTAGTATCAACAGCTACTAACAGCTATTACAAAAATCTTATGAAAGGAAAATCCTGTTTCATTCACAAAATATATTAGTATGTCTTTCCATGAAGACTATTAATTTCTTTGAATTTTTACTATTCAGCCTGCACACTAGAAGAATTTTCTTGATACAAAGAAAGAATCAGAAGATCAGAATAAGTATAAAGAGAAAAAATTCAAGTACCAGGTAAAAATTAAAAGAAATGTGTTATAATTTACACAGGCTATTATTATAAATGTCATTAACGTAATATACATGTAAACTTAAGTAACATGCAAAGTATTTAACATGGAGAATACAGACTTACCAAATATTTGATAGCCTTTTAAAAATCTCACTGATGGTTGAGACTCCCTAAAATAATAAAAAAATAAACAAATATATGAGGAGTAATTTCTCAACTTCAAAAGTTACCCCTGATCTATAAAGTCTACCCAGGAATTCCATTTACATAATAGCAATTTGTTTTTCCACACTGCTTTAAAATCCAAAGCACCTGCTGAACTTTGCCAAATGATTAACAAAATTTTTCCTAAACTTATAAATAATTCAAGGTTTAAATGGAGAACCTAATGAATTACCAGGATATTGACAGCTCTCTAACAAATCAGATCTTAAAAAATTACAGACCAAGACAACAGCATACTAACAATTTCTTAGAAAAGCATTCATATGTTAAATGGTCCCTAATTATCACATACAATGTCAGCTCTACATTCTAGTATCTAGTTACCAACACCTTTCTAAGTAGCAGCTGCTGCTGCTGCTGCCGCTAAGTCACTTCAGTCGTGTCAGACTCTGTGCGATCCCACAGACGGCAGCTCACCAGGCTCTCCCATCCCAGAACACTGGAGTGGGTTGCCATTTCCTTCTCCAATGCATAAAAGTGAAACGTGAAAGGGAAGTCGCTCAGTCGTGTCTAACTCTTAGCGACCCCAGGGACTGCAGCCTACCAGGCTTCTCCATCCATGGGATTCTCCAGGCAAGAGTACTGAAGTGGGTTGCCGTTGCCTTCTCCGAGTAACAGCTAGAAAATGTAACTCTAGCACCTACAGAACTGGGGACAATAAAATAGAAGGGGCTTCCCTGATAGCTCAGTGGCTAAGAATCCACCTGAAAATGTAGGAGACGGAGGTTCCACCCCTGGGTCAGGAAGACCCCCTGGAGAAGAAAATGGCAACCCACACTAGTATTTTTGCCTGGGAAAACCCACTGACAGAGGAGCCTGGCAGGCTACAATCCACGGAGGTTGCAAAAGAGTCAGACATGACTTAGTGACTAAACGAGATAGAAAGATACTTTTTAAAGTATTAAATTTTATTTTAAAAAATTAGCATAAGTATTTTAAAATCTACCCTATGTTGATACTAAAAAAAATTAAAAGATTTCAAAGAAAGGCATAAACTTACAAATTAATTTTATGACTTACAAAAGTTGTAAATAATTTTATAATAAACACAGTATGTATCTTTTCTGTCAAATTTCGAGTCAAAATAATTTTCAAAACGAAGTTCAAAACTTCAAGATTAAGCACTAAATATTATAGTGCTCTTGTTATTTGCCAGGCACATCGCTCAAGATTTGAAAAAGGTTGTATATCTCTTTTTTAATCACCTTATTCACTCTCCATTTCACAGATTACAAAACCAAGCTTTACAGAGATTCATTCACCTGCTTATATACGGTAGCTGTCATTGACTGCACAACCCAACATCTTTAAAGCATCAAACAGAAAACAAATAAGACAGAAAATGACATAGTATACACTAAAACTGATTGCCTCTTTTAGAATTAGATTTTAAAAAGATGTTTTTAAATTCCTTTTAAAAGAACCAACAGAATAAAAAAACCATCTACTTTAACCAGCGGAAAATGTCACCATTCAAAACTACAAGACCATTTTCCATCACCATCTGTATCATTTGTTTTCTATCACCACTACTGTTAAAGTCAAAATCAATCAATCAATCGCATCCATCCACAAGCCATGGAAAAGGAGGAAGAAAAAAGTGTGTTCGAGACCCAAACAATGAAGTTTAGAACAATAAAGCTGTGAGATGACAGGAGAATGTCATCATGACTTTGAGGCAGATGAAGATTTCTTAAACAAGACAAAGATAAACACAGCAAACTGGACTTCCTTAAAAAGTTGTGTTCTTAAAATGAAGATGCAAGCTACAGAGTAGGAAGGATATTCTCAATGCACATGTCCAAAGGTACAGGTACAAAATATTTTTAAAAAAGAGAGGGAAAAAACCATTCTAAATCACCAAGAAAAAGACAATCCGATTTTTAAGACGAAGACGAAACAAAATTTTACTAAAAAGTAATTTCAAAATCCAACAAACATACTGAAACGGTCCTCAACATCACTAGTCCTCAAGAAAACACAGATAAACAACACAAGATACTTCTACCCACCAAAATGACTGGGTTTTAATAAAAAAATCAGGGAATACCAAGTATAAGCAAGCATGTGCAGCAAATGGCATTCTCATGCACTGCACAGAGAAATGGAAATTGGTATAACCAGTATGGAAAATTATGTGGAAATATCTATTAAAGGTGAAGGCTTTAAGGGCTTCCCTAGTGGCTCAGATGATAAAGCATCTGCCTGCAATGTGGGAGACCTAGGTTCGATCCCTGGGTCAGGAAGATCTCCTGGAGAAGGAAATGGCAACCCACTCTAGTACTCTTGCCTGGAAAATTCTATTGACGGAGGAGCCTGGTAGGCTACAGTCCATGGGATCGCAAAGAGTCGGACACAAATCAGCAACTTCACTAAAGGTGAAAATACATATACCCAATGACTAAGCAATACAACTCCTGGGTATATAGTCAATAGAAATGTGTATATTTGTGCACAGAAAGATATGTACAAGATTTATCACAGCAGCATTATTTAAACAGCCCAAAACTACACATGACCCAAATGTCCATCGGCAGGAGAAGGGAGAAATAAACTTTAGCAAATTCATACAAGGGTATCCTAAACCTCAGTGACAATGAGAAAACCAGTGCCATACGCAAAATAGGACACATGCACAAACAGGACACATCGCACAAACACAGTGCTGTATGAAAGAAGCCGGGCGGGAGGAGAAGCAGCGCACATCTAATTCTAGCCTATCAAATTTGAAAACAAGCCAAACTAATCTCTGATCGCAAAGTCACAGTAGTAAACTGCGGTGAGAGAGTTACTTGACCAGGACAGGTCACGGGGAGGCTTTAATTGGTATCTTGAACTAGGGTATGGTTACAAGTTTGTGTGTGTGTGTTCACTTTGCAAAAGTTCATCAATATCCAAAAGCTCATCTGTACTTTTCTGTATATAAATTATACTTCAATTATTATTTTTAAGCTTATTTAAAAAAAAATAGATGAAAAATCACTTCTCAGTTAAGTAACTCCAGGTCATCATACTAATGGTCTGTAACTCAATAATTTGAAAATCTGGATCTCTTAACAATGTATTTATTTATATAGGCTGCATAAAAGTAAATTAAATACATCTAGTTATTTTGTATTAATAAGTTTTAAGAACAGTTTCAATGTAAAAATAAACTTTACCAAGAAATGATTCCTTATGATTTTCTACTAATAGCAAATGAAGTTTTGCATGAAGTCCTGCTAATGAATATTTCTACATAGGCTCAACTTACATTCACAAATGTATAACTTCACGCATATTAAAAGTGTTAATGGCTAACTCAGAAGTTGATTCTAAAAGCAATCAGATGGCCAAGCCAGGAATCCATAAAAACTCATAAAACCTTTAAGGCACACTACTTGGCCCGGTTTTTCAGAAACTTTTAAGACTTTTAAAAACCAATAACCATTTGAAGAAAAGTCTTTCGGGTAATCATTCCTACATACCTAAAAAATTTTACATTGATATTTACAGTGATACCTTCTTTAACTAAAACATAAAGTTTTTATCTGTATGTCCTTTTTATCTATCTTTCCATTATATTTACCTAAATAACTTTTTTTAATCTTACCAATTTCTCTCTAAATTAAATATCATTATTTGGTCAGATCTGAAAGCTTTTATCATTGATGGAAAGCCATCTTATTACTCACAACAACCTATTTGTCTTTAGCCATGGGGTAGAGTTGTCATGTAAGTCTCAAGATAAAGTTCGCAGGAACAGAATGGCATAGGCCCCAGCAGGTCAGGTCCCTGAACAATTCCCAGAGGAATCCTTTGGACAAACTTTACTGAAGATGACTCACTGAATCCTTACAGTAACTCTGCTCAGTCTTGGGGCGCTTCACCTGTGAGTCCGGCCTGATAGAGACCTCTCCAAACGTCCAGTCAGCACTGAACTGTGGCTCTGAGACACCAGGTGGCACAAGCAACACTTACCCGAAACTGACTGCATTACTCAACCCACTCTCAGGCCAGAGGCCTGCTTCTAATTCAGAAACTTACGCCTCTAAACTGTAAGTTTTCACTAAGAACAAATTAAGACACACAGTTGCCACTTTGGGTAACTTTTGAAATGAACAGAAGAATTAACTTGAGAGGCACTGTAGAACATACACGGGGGAAAAAACCTCCCTCAAGAGAAGTTTGTCTTATCTACCTAAAAGATAAAAACCAAATTATTGAATGTAAGGAGATGTCCCCAGAGGTCACACATCTCACCAAAAGAAGAGAGACAAACATGAACAGAAGGACCTGAATCATCCCTAAGGGTCTATTTTGAAGCAGAGAGCCAAGAGATCTCATCCTAAATCTAAAGAACCTTCAGGACTAGACACAGGTTCACTAGGAAAACTCTCTAGCTTTACAGTCTCTGGTAACATATGAAACATCCCAGAGAGGACAGTAAAGGTGTAAGCAGAACAGTCTTCCCCTAAAACAAAAGGGGATTCAGTGAATTCAGTGACTACACACTGTTCAATCAGCAATAAATCTAATAAAAATTGCTCATGAATGATAACTATATTTACATAAATACTGGTATTTGAAAAATTAGCATCTTTAAATAGTGCTAATGATATGTCTTCTTAGGATTCTGTTATTTTTCATTGTTTTCTACTTTAATTTTAGAGGTGGAAAAGTTAGAGCCAGATTGGTGAAAAATATTTAAAAAGCAAGGTTACAGCTAGTCAACAGTTGTAAGTTGTAACATAGATATCAGATCTTAAATTATCTGCAACAAAGTGTTTCAAATCACTTTTCAAGCTGCCCACCACACATTCAATTTAGCCAAATTAAAATATTTCACAAACCAACCCAGTCCAAATTAATAGTTTACCCCTACCTTATAGAGAAAGGGAAAGAGAAGTCGTTCAGTCGTGTCTAACTCTTCGCGACCCCATGGACTGCAGCCCACCAGGCTCCTCCGTCCAAGGGACTCTCCAGGCAAGAGTACTGCGGTGGGGTGCCATCGCCTCCTCCGAGAACTAAATGCTATTTTATCTTCTAAGTATTCAAAAAGCTTCAACTATTATAATTTTTTGTAAAAGACGTAAATTTTTACTTTAAAAACCTCATGCTGCACTTCTATTTCCATAATAAAGACACAGCACTCAGTACTTATCCTCTCAAGCTTCTTGCCTGACGACTGCAAAACTGCACAGGATTGCTTACACAATACCTCAAGAAGTTTCAAAAAAATCTCTCAATGTTCTAATGACAGTCTCATAGATATTACCAACAAATTTAAAGAGAGACTCAAAAACATCTTCCTTTCCCCAGTTATTAAAAAGTGATATGATGTAAGTTTCAGTACAACTCACCTGCATTTTTATAATCATATTCACTACACAATCATACCTTCATAAAGTTATGCTCTGATCATTTTTCTTCAACATTTCCACAATCTTCCAAAGTATTTCTAAAAGTATTCACAGTTCTAGTCAACTGCCAATTTTTACAACATACTTCTTATTAAGCCTGGGTCTTATATCTTTCATATCCCTTAAATCAACACAAGTCCCAGTTGATCATTTTATTGCAGTAACATATAACCACTGTGGAGAATGTCCTCCTTTTGCAGTTCAATTGCACAGCTATTGTTTAGTTGCTAAGTCATATCCGACTCTGTGATCCCATGGACTGCAGCACGCCTGGCTTCCATCCTTCACTATTTCCCGGAGTTTGCTCAAACTCATGTCCATTCAGTCAGTGATGCCATCCAACCACCTCATCTTCTGTCACCTTCTCCTGCCCTCAATTTTTCCCAGCATCAGGGTCTATTTCAATGAGCTGGCTCTTTGCACCAGGTGCCAAAGTATTGCAGCTTCAGCTTCAGCATCAGTCCTTCCAATGAATATTTAAGACTGTTTTCCTTTAGGATTGATCGATTTGATCTCCATGTAGTCCAAGGGACTCTCAAGAGCCTTCTCCAGCACCACAGTTCAAAAGCATCAATTCTTCAGCAATCAGCCTTCTTTATGGTCCAACTCTCATATCTGTACATGAATACTGGAAAAATCATAGCTTTGACTATCTGCACCCCTTTGTCAGCAAAGTGATGTCTCTGCTTTTGAACACGCTGTCTAGGTTTGCCTTAGCTTTTCTTCCAAGGAGCAAGCGTCTTTTCATTTTATGGTTGCAGTCACTGTCCTCAGTGATTTTGGAGCCCAAGAAAATAAATTCTGCCACTGTTTCCATTTCCCCCCATCTATTTGCCATGAAGTGATGGGACCAGATGCCATGATCTTCATTTTTTGAATGTTGAGTTTTAAGCCAGCCTTTTCACTCTCCTCTTTCACTTTCATCATCTCTTTAGTTCCTCTTAGCTTCCTGCCACAAGGGTGGTATCATCTGCATATCTGAGGTTACTGATATTTCTCCCAGATTATTTATTATCAATAATAATTGATATTATTCCAGCTTGTGACTCATCCAGCCCGGCATTTTGCACGATGTCCTCAGCATATAAGTTAAATAAACAAGTTAACAATCTACAGCCTTGATGCACTCCTTTCCCAATTTTGAGTCAGTCCATTGTTCCATGTCCAGTTCTAACTGTTGCTTCTTGATCTGCACACAGGTTTCTCAGGAGACAGATAGGATGGTCTGGTATTTCCATCTCTTTAAGAATTTTCCACAGTTTGTTGTGATCCACACAGTCAAAGTAGCAACTATAAAATAAACATGGCAAAAACCACCTTTTTTGGTAATTACCTAGCTATACATAGGAGAGAGGAAACAAATAAAAATACTACCAACACTGTAAAAGCTCCACAAAAAGGAAAAGTTAACTGTAGTACAATTTAGTTTCGGTACACTATTCATCCCTTTTGGGCTTCCCTGGTGGCTCAGATGGTGAAGCATCTGCCTATGATGCAGGAGATCCAGGTTCAATCCCTGGGGTCAGGAAGATCCCCTGGAGAAGGAAATGGCAACCCACTCCAGTGTTCTTGTCTGGAAAATCCCATGTACGGAGGAGCCTCGTAGGCTATAGTCCATGGGGTCCCAAAGAGACAGACACGACTGAGAAACTTCACTTTTCACCTTCTTTACTTCATCCCTTTTATGGATCACAGTCTTGTTGTGGCAAAAGGGCTTGCGTAACTCAATGAAGCTATGAGTCATGCTGTGCAGGGCCACCCAAGACAGACAGGTCACAGTGAAGAGTTCTGACAAAACATGGTTCACCAGAAAAGGAAATGTCAACCCACTCCAGTATTCTTGCCTGGAGAACCCCATAGACAATATGAAAAGGTAAAAAGACATGACTCCAAAAGATGAGCCTCCAGGTCAGAAGGTGTCCAGTATGCCACTGGGGAAGAGCAGAGGGCAATTACTAATAGCTCCAATAAGCATGAAGCAGCTGGGCCAAAGTGGAAATGATGCTCAGCTACAGATATGTCTGGTGCTGAAAGTCAAGTCCTATGCTATAAAGAATAATACTGCATAGGAACCTGGAATGTTAGGTCTGTCAATCAAGGTAAATTAGATGTGGTCAGACAGGAGATGGCAAGACTGACCATCGGCATCTTAGCAATCAGTGAACGAAAATGGATGGGAGCGAGAGAATTTAATTCCGATGACCATCATATTGTTGTTTAGTCACTAAGTCACGTCCGACACTTTTGAGACCCTATGGACTGCAGCCTGCAAGGCTCCTCTGACTATGGGATTTCCCAGGCAAGAACACTGGAGTGGGTTGCCATTTGCTTCTCCAGAGGATCTTTCAGACCCAGGGATCAAACCCACATCTCCTGCATCTCTTGCACTGGCAGGCAGATTCTTTATCACTGAGCAACCAGTTGGTACAAAAGTAACTGTGGTTTAAGACTGCAAATTTTAAATCATCGTAATTAGGTTACAAAGGGTCAGACATGACTAAACGACTGAACAACAACGAGGCTCAAATACATCTTTATTAATCAAAGAATTCATTACAATCAACACATTTTTGCCAACAACAAAAAGTTGGTTTATTCCTGTAGCTTAAAAATCCAGGCTTCTCGATTCAACGAACTCTTGGAAAGCATTTTCTGCCTCCTGCTGGTTGTGGAAGTGTTTTCCCTGCAAAAAAAGTTGTCAAGATGCTTGAAGAAGTGGTGGCCAGTTGGCAAGAGGTCAGGTGAATGTGGTGTATGAGGCAAAACTTCATAACCCAAGTCATTCAACTTTTGAAACCCTGGTTGTGCAACATGCAGTGGGCACTGTCATGGAGAGTTGGACCCTTCCATTGACCAAGACCGGCTGCAGGCATTTGCAGCATGTCATCAATTTGCTGAGCATACTTCTCAGATGTAATGGTTTCACCAGGATTCAAAAAGCTGCAGCGGCTCAGAACATCAGCAGATCACCAAACAGTGGCAGTGACCTTTTTTTGGTGCAAGTTTGGCTTTGGGAAGTACTTTGGAGCTTCTTCTCGGTTCAACCACTGAGTTGGTGGTTGCTGGTCATTGGATAAAATCCACTTTTCATCTCACATCACAATCCAGTCAAGAAATGGTTCACTGCTGTTGCAAAAATAAGAGAAGACAACAGATGAAGATAATGATTTTTTTTTTAATCAGCTCATGAGGCACCCACTTATCAAGCTTTTTCACCTTTCCAATATGCTTCAAGTGCATAATGACCATAGAATGGCTGACACTGAGTTCCTTGGCAAATTCTCCTGTAGTTGTAAGAGGATCGGTTTCAATGATTCTCTCAATAGGTCGCTATCACCTTCCTAGGGCCGGCCACTGCACTCCTATCTTCAAGGTTCTCGTCTCCTTTGCAAAACTTCTTGAGCGACCACTTCACTGTACGTTGGTTAGCAATTCCTGGGCCAAATGCACTGCTGATGCTGCAGGTTGACTCTACTGCTTTACGACCCATTTTGAACTCAAGAAAACTGCTTGAACTTGCTTTTTGTCTAACATCATTTCCATTGTCTCAAATAAATATAAAACAAACAGCAAGCAATGCCATTAACAACAAAAAAATACAAGAAATGCATTTTAAAATGATGTGTTAACATAACCATGCTTACTTAATGTATTCCAACATCAAACGGCATATTTCAACAATGCAAAAACTGCAGTTACATTTGCACCAACCTAACACATAAAACGGAGAAGGAAATGGCACCCCACTCCAGTACTTTAGTCTGGAAAATCCCATGATGGAGGAGCCTGGTAGGCTGCAGTCCATGGGGTCACTAAGAGTCGGACACGACTGAAGTAACTTAGCAGCAGCAGCAGCAACACATAAAAGTTGTAATGCTGAGCCAAGAAATGAATAGATACAGCAGACAACACTAATTTTAAACGCTACTGTAAGAACACAGACATTCCAAGTCCAAATACTCTAGCTAATGAAAACTCTCACCAAAGGGAAAAAAATCCACAAAACATAAACCTATAAAGTAATATTCCAAAATAAATCTGTAACAGCCTTCATACATATCTTTTAACATAGTGAACCAAAAATCAAAACTATAAATGGACAAAACACAAGATATTAAATAAGAATTGACTGCACTCAGGCAGAGGGAATGGAGAAAAAGACAAATCACTTTCAAAATAAGTAGCAAAAGGACCTCCCTGGCAGTCCAGTGGTTAAGACTCCAAGCTTTCATCACAGGGGTTGCAGGTTAAATCCTTGGCTGGGGAACTAAGACCTTATCCACAAGATGGTATGGCCAAAAAATAAGAAATAAAAAGGAAGGTTGGATTCAAGTAAAAATACAAAGGAAAATAAGAAACAAGAGATCAGCCAAGAGAATAAAAATACTGAAGAAAAAATGACCGGAGAAAAAAATTAACATAGATCTGTAAAGAAGCTATAACAAATGTATAACAGAAAACTCTGAAGAATAGAAGTAAAATAAAGGAACTAATATTTAAAACTATAACTTATAAAGTCTCTCCAAAACAAAAACAAATGTGTATTTACTTGTATGCTGTGGTGGGCAGGAAGAACTACAAGCTATGTGAATTGTAGCAACAAACATACTGCATACTTGGAAAAACCCAGAATAACAAACTACAAAACATAGCCTAGTAAAACTTCAAAAGAAGTAAGGAAAAAAATCTTTGGATCCTCCAGAAAACACACCAAGCCTCTTACACAGGACAGAAAGCAAGGCTGGCATCTGGTTTCTAAATAGCAACATTCAAAGTAAAGTAAAAGTGTAGCATCTTCTTCAAGAAACCCAAGTAATGAAAGTATAAACCAAGGATTTTATATCCAGTCAGGTACCTTTATAACTACAGAACTAGAGATTTAAACATGCAAGAACTCTGGGAATGTATTATTCAGAGCCTACTCAGAGCAATCTACAAAAGAATGAGATTTACCTCATTAAAAGTAGACAGTGAAAACTTTGGCAAAAACTTTACTAAACAATGGGATAAACACTGAATATATTTAATTTTAGATATATTACTAAAACAAAAATATGGACAAAGAATGAAGATGGGTATTTAAATATTGTATTCTCTGACAAATTTTAATGGAATTTTTTTTTAATATGAAGAAAACAGAAGTAAAAAACTAAAGAATCTGCTCACTGGCATTGAACAGGTAATAACTGAATGTCAGAGGATATTCATTTAATGCAGACAAAGCAATTATCAGCAGTCTAAGTTCTTTGCCTAAAGGGACCCTAATGATATAAGAAAATATTAGTATAAAGTTAGCCATTAAAACAAAAATATCAACTAAGAAAATAATCTTCAAAAAGAGTAAAGAAACAGCCCATAGGAAAAGAAGAAAAAAAGTAAATACAGCATAAAGCAGTAAAAGCAATGTAAAAATTAGAAGAAACACTGTCATGTCAAGATATAAAAATAGGCTTCACTCTATTTCCCAGGTGGCTCAGAGATAAAGAATCTGCCTGCAATGCAGGAGACATGGGTTTGATCCCTGGGTCAAGAAGGTGCCCTGGAGAAGGAAACAGCAACGTTTACATTAAAAGCATCTGCCTACAATGCAGGAGACCCAGGTTCGATCCCTGGGTGGGGAAGATCCCTGGAGAAGGAAATGGCACCCCACTCCAGTACTCTTGCCTGGAAAATCCCATGGACGGAGGAACCTGATAGGCTACAGTCCATGGGGTTGCGAAGAGTCAGGCACGACTGAGCGACTTCACTTCACCAGTATTCTTGCCTGGAAAATCCCATGGACAGAGGGGCCTGGAAGGCTACAGTCCATGGGGGTCCCAAAGACTCAAGCAACTAAACAACAGCTCTTCTATTAAAAGGAAAAAGCTTCAAACTACTTATTTGAAAATAGTATTTACAAAAAGAACAAATATATATATATACACATATACAAACACATATATATATTTAGGATTAAACATAAATGTGTAAAATTTCTATTAGGAAAGCTATAAAACACTTCTGAAAAATACAAATGAAAAGACATCCCCTATTCTCTTGGAAAGGATGACTAAGCTTCATAAAGATACTGAGTTCCCTAAGTTGGGCTTCCCTGAGAGCTCAGTTGGTAAAGAATCCACCTGCAATGCAGGAGACCCCATTTGATTCCTAGGTGGGGAAGATCCCTTGGAGAAGGGACAGGCTACTCACACCAGTATTCTTGGGCTTCCCTTGTAGCTCAGCTGGTAAAGAATCTGCCTGCAATGTGGGAGACCTGGGTTCACTCCCTGGATTGGGAAGATCCCCTGCAGAAGGGAAAAGCTACCCATTCCAGTATTCTGGCCTGGAGAAGTCCTGTATAGTTCATGGGGTCATAAAGAGTAGGACATGACTGAGTGACTTTCACTTTCACAAATTAGTGATCAACATTATTCAAATAAAAATACCAACAAATGTTTTCCTAGAGCTCAACAAGCTGATGTTCAACTTCACTCATACAGAATATGTACACACGGTATTCTGCTTGTATAAAATAATAATAGGAATAAATACACAGACAGCAATGCATGAACATATAATATTTTGTTTATAATATAAACATATAACGCTTACTTTTTTTTTACAAAAGGAAACACAAGGATAAACCAGAAACTAATGAAATTGGTAACCTACAGAGACTGAAAAGAGAAAACAGGGAAGGAGAAGGAAGGAAGACTTTTCAGAATGCCTTTTTACATAGTTTTGACTCTTGGCCATTTTACTATTTTGCAAGTCTCAAAAAAATTTTTAAATGACTCAATGATGGAGGGAGGGCTAAAACCAAACACAAGCAAAAAGAAATAAACCTTAGGGTTTATCAAAGTAGTGATATAAAAATATTTAATTAATTAAGATAATTTATGAGCACAGTACTCTGAAAAACACCTTCACTGGGGAATGACATGAACAACACTACACAGAAATCTTAAACTTTCCCTCATCACTAGGTTTGCTGTTGGCCGTGGTTTGGTGTGCCAATTTCAATATTATTATACCATGTACATTAGAGGACAAAGTAAATGAATAAATGTATATTGATGTGACTGTTGACCAAGATCCTCACCTTGGGAGAGGAGAGATCCAAACAATAAACAGGAGAAGAACCTTGGGTACTGGGTACAATCAGTATCCAAATATTAGTAGTTTTTTTTTAGTATAATTCCTGACTTCCTGTCCCATGAACAGACTCCCCGGAAGCCTGACCAGTAACATATAACACCTCCTGACCTCACAAGGCAGTTTGTAAGTATTCAAGAATAGGGATGGGGATTCCTGGACAAACAGCTGTTTCCAGATCTAGGGGCAGCAAAAGCAAAAGGTAGTAAGAATGGAACACTTTGTTGTGCCAGAAAGTAAACAGTGCTCTAAAGCCTTCCAGGCTCCTCCATCCATAGGATTTTCCAGGCAAGAGTACTGGAGTGGGGTGCCATTGCCTTCTCCCTCTAAAATGATGGGACATATCAAAGAAACATAAAAATCAGATTGAATGAGTTCCTACTACTAAATTTTAACATTCTGAGACTTGAAAAATAACAGTAATAGATCTCAAACCCACTGAACAAAAGAAGAATCCATGAGCCCACAAATGACAGTGAAAAAAAGGAGAGCACAAGCTCTGCCAGCTAATAAATGTGGGAAGAATAACAAACTAGAAAATCTTCATTTTTTAAGCATCAATATAAACAATGGTTTAGGTAAAAATTAACAAAGGATATTAAAATCACTGGCTAAAAGATTATTTAGAAACAGTATTAATTTAGCCTGAAGGCATGGATTAATCACCAAAGGGAAAAATACCTTTGTAATACCTTTACAATAGAGAAATTTGGCAGTGCCAGATAAACCAAATAATCTACTTTAATCACAAATAATGGGACAAATTAAGAATACAAAGGTTAAAAAAAGCAAACTTTAAATGCATACATGTATCAACAGGCTTCCCAGGTGGTGCTAGAGGTAAAGAATCCACCTGCCAGTGCAGAAGACCCAAGAGATACAGGCTGGGAAGATCCCACGGAGAAGGACATGGCAGCCCACTCCAGTATTCTTGCCTAGGAAATCCCGTGGACAGAAGAGCCAAGAGGGCTACAGTCCATGGGGTCGAGAAGAGTTAGTCACGACTCACTGACTGAGCATGCAATAGGCACACACGTGTATCAACAGGACTCAATCTTGCAATGAACACTGAGTGAAAAAAGCACAAATGTATATAAACAACATGATACTATTTATTTACATTTTAAAACCAAATCAATACTACTTTATACAAATGTGTGCATAGAAGTATAATAAACTTATATCTTCAGACTAGCAATTGCAAGTAAAAGAATGAGAGTGGTAATTTTCAGCCATCAGTTCAGTTCAGTCACTCAGTTGTGTCTGACTCTTCGCGACACCATGGACCACAGCACGCCATGCCTCCCTGTCCATCACCAACTCCCGGAGTTGAATCAAACTCATCTCCATCGAGTTGGTAATGACATCCAACCATTTCATCCTCTGTCGTCCACTTCTCCTCCCACCTTCAATCTTTCCCAGCATCACGGTCTTTTCAAACGAGTCAGCTCTTCGCATCAGGTGGCCAAGGATCGGAGTTTCAGTTTCAGCATCAGTTCTTCCAATCAGGACTGATCTCCTTTAGGTTGGACTGGTTGGATCTCCTTGTAGTTCAAGGGACTCTCAACAGTCTTCTTCAACACCACAGTTCAAAAGCATCAATTCTTTGGTGCTTAGCCTTCTTTATAGTCCAACTCTCACATCCACACATGACCACTGGAAAAACCACAGCCTTGACTAGACAGACCTTTGTTAGCAAAGTAATGTCTCTGCTTTTGAATATGCTATCTAGGTTGGTCATAACTTTTCTTCCAAGGAGCAAGAGTCTTAATTTCATGGCTGCAGTCACCATCTGCAGTGATTTTGGAGCCCCCAAAAACAAAGTCTCTCACTCTTTCCATTGTTTCCCCATCTATCTGCCATGAAATGATAGGACCAGATGCTATGATCTTAGTTTTCTGAATGTTGACTTTTAAGCCTACTTTTTCACTCTACTCTTTCACTTTCAACAAGAGGCTCTTTAGTTCTTCTTCACTTTCTGCTATAAGGGTAATATCATCTGCATATCTGAGGTTATTGATATTTCTCCCAGCAATCTTGATTCCAGCTTGTGCTTCATCCAGCCCAGCATTTCTCAAACTTGTATGTACTCTGCATATAAGTTAAATAAGCAGAGTGACAATATACAGCCTTGACGTACTCCTTTTCCTATTTGGAACCAGTCTGTTGTTCCATGCCCAGTTCTAACTGTTGCTTCCTGACCTGCATACAGATTTCTCAAGGGGCAGGTCAAGTGGTCTGGTATTCCCATCTCTTTCAGAATTTTCCACAGTTTATTGTGATCCACACAGTCAAAGGCTTTGGCATAGTCAATAAAGCAGAAATAGATGTTTTTCTGGAACTCTCTTGCTTTTTCCATGATCTGGCAGATGTTGGCAATTTGATCTCTGGTTCCTCTGCCTTTTCTAAAACCAGCTTGAACATCTGGAAATTCACAGTTCACATACTGCAGAAGCCTGGCTTGGAGAATTTTGAGTAGATCTTTATTTTAAAAGTTCTGAAACAATTATGTGTGTGTGTATGGTAAGTCACTTCAGTTGTGTCCGACTCTGTGCAACCCCATGGAATGTAGCCCTCCAGCCTCCTCTGTCCATGGTATTCTCCAGGCAAAAATACTGGAGTAGGTTGCCATGCCCTCCTCCAGGGCATCATCCCTACCTGGGGATCAAACCAAGGTCTCTTACATTTCCTATTTTGGTAGGTGGGTTGTTTATCACTAGCCCACCTGGGAAGCCCCCTGAAACAATTACAGCAAAATATAAGTATCCGTTAATTTGGTCAGTATGGATACATGAGTATTTTATATTCATTTCTGTAATTTTTACACTTTAAAGTATTCCATCATTTAGAAATGTAAAATTTTAAATGAATTTTTACTATACAAAACTCTGAATTCTTTCACACACCTATACAATACTTAGCTCTGTAATTCTTGTTGTTTAAAATACTGTTCTCAAGAACTTTAATTTCGAAGCAGGCTCCCAGTGTCTCCTTCTACTTTATTATCTGATGTAAATTAACAGGAGCAAACTAGCCCTTTCAAAATGATTCTTAAAAGCAAAATGCATTTCATTTACCAGAATAAAAAATAACTTGGAAGATATGACATCTGAGTGGCATTACACCATCTCTAAAGCTAAACAATTTCTGTAGCTCATATTACTCTCAATATATATCACCATTTTGAGAACTGAAAGTTTATCTATTCTAATAATTCAGTTTTTTAAATCATTTTGACCTAAATCTACCTTCCCATCCTATTAAAGTCATTACTTTAAATACCAATCAGTAAGTCCAAAAAAATCTACTGTTGTAGATTGGTGCACAAAGATTTTGAAAATTCAAATTTTACGTGATTTGATAATAAGTTAGTTCCTCATCACATTCCTTATAATGCTTTCATCTATTTGTAAAAACTTTCTATTTTTTGCTTAAGAGAAGGTCAACAGCTTTCACTTCACTACTCCAAAATAATCATGAATTGAAATAAGAACTCTAAGCACTCTGGGCCGACAAAGCTACCAGTATGCCTAAGCCAGTGAAGCAATTCGTTCATTAATGCAGCTAATAAAGCAACCTTTTGTTAGTCTATGAAACATCAGAAACCTCAGAGATCTAACTTTGCAATTTTTTCCTGTTTTTGCTGTATGAACTTGAAAATTCCCTTACATGCCATTTGCTTTAACAACTAAAACTTAATCATATGAGAAATTTGACCTTCCATTTGAGGTAATTTAATAACGTATTAGTTCCAACTTCAGAAAGCGGTTCCTAGATGAAACTACTTTTCTTTTCTTTTATTTAATTAATTACTGTCTTCTGTTTTCCCATAGAGCCAAGTTGTGTAGACATCTGTGTCATCTTCTCATAAGCAACTAAGCAACAACCCCTATAAATATTCTCCAAATGAAGAACAAAAATGTTCATTTACCCAATCAGCATTAATCAATCAACTATAGTAAGCAAGGCACAGATGATACTAAGATTAATATATAATCCTTGCCCTCGAGCACTTAAAGGAATGAGACAGGCATCTTAAAAAAACTACTATAACATAGCTTATAACAGTATTAACTACTAAATAAAATAGCATGAGGGATATAATTCATTGAGCTTAAATGAGATAAAAAGCCTACCAGTGTGGGGACTCTTGAAGCTAAATAAAGGAAAGTATACTTTAGGCTTAGTGAATAACTTATATACAAAAAGATACATGAAATAGCACAGTAAATTCAGAAATTTTTAATTAATGTAGTAAGGCTAGAATGTAACATGCATGTAGGGAAATGCAATGCACGTATGCTCTTGAAAGGTCATGTTTCTATTCTCTAGAATTTAGACTTCATTCTATGCAATGGGTAGACATTAAATGATTTTAAGAAATATAGAATTGTAAGGCATATGGTGTTCAGGACTTTTTCAGAAAGTTTACTCCTAAGATACATGAATGACCAAAAGCTCCTATTTTCAACAACTTTAGAATATATAATGCTTTGGGGCATGCAGGGTATCCCAGGAATATAGGAATGCTGTTTTCCAATGCAATTCATGCTCAGTATAATGCTCTATTGCTGCTGCTGCTGCTGCTTAGTCAATAAGTCGGATCTGACTCCTTGTGACCCCATGGGTTGTAGCCTGCCAGGCTCCTCTGTCCATGGAATTCTCCAGGCAAGAATACTAGAGTGAGTCACCATTTCTTTCTCCAGGGGATCTTCCTGACATGGGGATCGAACCCGAGTCTCCTGCACTGCAGTCAGATTCTTTACCCCTGAGTCACAAGAGAAGCCCATAATGCTCTATTATGTACTGTTAATTTAACTTTAGCATTTTCTAAACTAATTACTAATCAAAGAGAACTACTGATGAATAAAGTTAATATTTTAATAGTATTCTAATAATAAGCATTTAAAACCCCTTCAAAGTATTAGAAAAACATTAGTTTTCATATACTGTAAAGCAATGTTGTTGGTCAAAATTGTAAGTTTCAGTTGAAGTCAACAGATTGCATTTAGAATTTATAAAGTAACAAAATCTGGCCCACTGTAATCCTGAGTGCAAACACTCATGGTACTATCTGCCTAGCATCCTTGCCTTCTTCCAAGCACTATCTCTCATCCCTACTCCCCTCATTTCACACACATCCCAATAGCTACCTTGAGAACTCAGTTCTCTTACATGATCCTGGAATACAATGAATTAGTCCAACTTGATCAAGCCATATCAGAGAGTCTATTAAAGCTTTAACCTGGGGCTCAAAAGTAATCAGAACCTCTCTAGAGACAGATGCAGTAAGGTAAAAAATTCAGACTGGCTCTTTCTACAGGTTTCCCACCATGCAGAAGAACCAGTCTATGCTGAAAAGCATGAAGGAAAAAAGTTTATTATACAATTCTGTTTATATTGTGCATGTTTGAAATTTTCCACGTAACAAGTTTTTTTTTCCTGAAAGTTATGAAGATACATAAATAGTACCTATGTTCTCACCATCAGCTTAATAGATAAAACTTTACCAATGTAATTCTCTTCCCTATGAACCACACCCTGATTCCATCCCCCCATCCCACAACCACTATCCTGAAGCCCTCCTCTCTCTTCAACATTCTCCAAACATCAGTCTAAACATCACTTCCCTGGGGGAAGGTCTTTCCTGACTTAAAACACTCAGAAGGTTAAGTGTCCCCGTTATGTGCTGTACCATCACTTCATGGGAAATAGAGGGGGAAACAGTGGAAGCGGTGTCAGACTTCATTTTTCTGGGCTCCAAAATCACTGCAGATGGTGACTGCAGTCATGAGATTAAAAGACGCTTACTCCTTGGAAGGAAAGTTATGACCAACCGAGACAGCAGATTAAAAAGCAGAGACATTACTTTGTCAACATTGGTCCGTCTAGTCAAGGCTATGGTTTTTCCAGTAGTCAGGTATGGATGTGAGAGTTGGACTATAGAGAAAGCTGAGTGCCGAAGAATTGATGCTTTTGAACTGTGGTGTTGGAGAAGGCTCTAGAGTCCCTTGGACTGCAAGGAGATCCAACCAGTCCATCCCAAAGATCAGTACTGGGTGTTCATTGTAAGGACTGATGTTGAAGCTGAAACTCCAATCCTTTGGCCACCTGATGCGAAGAGCTGACTCATTTGAAAAGACCCTGATGCTGGGAAAGATTGAGGGCAGGAAGAGAAGGGGACGACAGAGGATGAGATGGTTGGATGGCATCACCAACTCAATGGACATGGGTTTGGGTGGATTCCAGGAGCTGGTGATGGACATGGAGGCCTGGCATGCTGCACTTCATGGGGTTGCAAAGAGTCGGACATGACTGAGCGACTGAATTGAACTGAACTGAACTATGTGCTTTCACAGCTTTGACCATACCTATGATTTATTTGTTTGTATACTTTATAACAAGCTCTCCAGTAAACTTACTTCTTCCATAAATTCAAGAAAACCTCTGTTCAATTCTTAGCTGACTACTCAGCTAACTGAGGAGAGACTTCAATGGCTTCACAACAAAGAATTCAGAGTTTACAAAATTAGTTGAGAAAGATCATTTTAAGAGAACAGTAACAAAAACAAATCTTGAGAGGGAAAAGAAATTGATTTCCTGAGTTGCCATATTATATAATTTAAAACGTCCAATTTCCAAAAAAACTTACAAAACATGCAATGAAACTTGAACGTATGGCTCGTGCACAGAGAAAAAAGCGGTCAGCAGCACCTGGTCCCACGGGAGCCCCTACACTGGACTCACTAGACAAAGACTTTCAATCAGCTCATGCTCGTGCTCAGTCGCTTCACCCATGTCTGACTCTCTGCAACCCTGTGGACTGTAGCCCACCAGGCTCCGCTGTCCATGGGACTCTCCAGGCAAAAATAATAGAGTGGGTTGCCATTTTCTCCTCCAGGAGCTCTTCCTGACTCAGGGATTGAACCTGCGTTTCCTGCAGCTCCGGCACTGCAGGCAGATTCTTTACCTCTGAGCCATAGGGGAAGCCCTTCAATCAGCGATTTTCAATATATTCAAAGAACTAAAGGAAAGCATGCCAAAAGAACTAAAGGTGAGTTAATAGTATCTCAAAGATAAAGAATATCAATAAGGACAAAGACATTTTTAAAGGAACCAAATAAAAATTCTGCAATTAAAAAGTACAACAGCTGAAATGAAAAAACTCACTAGAGGGATTTAACAGCAGAATTCCGCAGGTAGAAGGAAAAAAAAAAAAAAATCAGCAAATCTGAAGACATATCAATTGAGATTAAGCTACCTGAGTAACAAAAAAAAAAAAAAAAAAAGAAAAACATCAGCAGAAGTCTCAGAGAACCTCAGGACACTACCAAGTTTCAGTTCAGTTCAGTCACTCAGTTGTGTCCAACTCTTTGTGACCCCATGAATCGCAGCACACCAGGCCTCCCTGTCCATTACCAACTCCCGGAGTTCACCCAAACTCATGTGCACTGAGTCAGTGATGCCATCCAGCCATCTCATCCTCTGTGGTCCCCTTCTCCTCCTGCCCCCAATCCCTCCCAGCATCAGGGTCTTTTCCAATGAGTCAACTATCAAGTTTACTAACATACATAAAATGGAAATTCCAGAAAGAAGTATAAAAAGAAGCAAAAAGACTATTATAAGAAATAACAGCCAAAAACTTCCAAAATTTTATTTTTAAATATATTATTTTATTTTAAATTTTATTTTAAAAAGTAATCTAAAAAGAAGCTCAATGAATTCCAACTAGAATAAACTCAGAGAACCACACTTAGCTACACTATTATCAAAGTGTCAAAAACCAGAGAGAGAATCTTGAAGTGATTCATCGTGTTTAAGAGATCCTGAACAACCTCAACAACATATTTATCATCAGAAACCAAGGAGGTCAGAGTGCCAAAAGAAAGACTATCAACCAAGAAAGAAAGTAAAGAAAATGAAGTCACTCAGTCATGTCCGACTCTTTGCTACCCCCTGGACTGTAGCCCACCAGGCTCCTCCGTCCATGGAATTCTCCAGGTAAGAATACTGGAATGGGTTGTCATTTCCTTCTCCAGGAGATCTTCCCGACCCAGGGCCTGAAGCCGGGTCTCCTGCATTGTAGGCAGACACTTTACCGTCTGAGCCGCCAGGGAATATCCAGCAAATTTATCTTTCAAAAATGAAAGAGAGATTAAGGAATTCCTAGATAAACAAAAACAGTTAATTCATCACTAGCAAACCTGCCTTGCAAGAAGTACTACACTAAATCTTTCAGGTTGAAATGAAAAGTAAAGGTTCTCTTCATGTGAATGCAAGTTACTAAGTGTCTTTCATGTCAACCTGAAGTGACTGAACAGATATCCATAGAACACCTCACCCAAGTGCACTACAGAATACACAGTCTTCTCAAGAATTCTACTTACGTTAGCCAAAGAAACAGGTCTCAAAAATTTCAAAGAGAACGAAATCACATAAAGCATCTTCTCCAATCAAAAGAGAATGGAAAAAAAAAAAAAATCAATGGCTACAATACATGCTACAATATGGATGAACCTTGAAACTGTTATGCCAAAAGGATAAACATATGGTTCCACTTATACGTGGTTACCATTTAAGTCAAATTCATAGAGACGGAGTAGAATAGTGGGTATCAGGGACTATGCAGAGGGGAAGATGGAACTTTAGTGTCTAGAGAGCTTTTTTTTTTAGCGGTTTGTGTTTGGGACAATGAAAAAGTTCTAGAAATGGCCAGTGGTGACAGCTG
This sequence comes from Bos mutus, assembly GCF_027580195.1. NCBI lineage: Eukaryota > Metazoa > Chordata > Mammalia > Artiodactyla > Bovidae > Bos > Bos mutus. The sequence continues at coordinate 67,223,778 of NC_091633.1, forward strand.
CATAACACTGTATTTACTCAATGCCACTGAATTGCATACTTAAAAATGGGGAAAATGGTAAATTTCTATTTTACGTGTATTTTACCACAATGAAAAAAAAGTGGAAAAGGTTGTATTAGGTTCCCCAGAATGCAAAAAGTAGTAATTATCTAAGTATCAGTCACTATCCACACCACCACATACGATTTCCACAACAGTGCTGCCAGATGCTATTAACATGCTTTAACGATTAGGAAACTGAAGCACAAAGCCAGTAAGTCATTTACTTCAGGTCACACAGCTAGGAAACAGTGGAACAAGAACTCAATACTTTGGCCACCTGATGCAAAGAACTGTCGCACTGGAAAAGACCCTGATGCTGGGAAAGACTGAAGGCAGGAGGAGAAGGGGACGACACAGGATGAGATGGTTGGATGGCATCACTGATTCATGAGTTTGAGCAAGCTCCGGGAGTTGGGGATGGACAGGGAAGCTGGGAGTGCTGCAGTCCATGGGGTCGCAAAGAGTCAGCCATGACCAAGCGACTGAACTGACTGAAAAACTCAAACCCTGGCAGTCTTTCAGAGACATCAAAGCTTTAAAAAAAAAAAAAAAATAGCAAACTGCCTAATTATTCATGTAAATATGAAACAGCAGAAGTCAAAACACAATCCTTCCCCTCCCATATTTTAATGTGCATGCATTAATGGTAACATTTAATGATACCATTATACACAAAGCATTTTTATCAACCTTTATTAGTTCATACTGTCATCTGGCTGTAAGCCACATCAAATTTTAAAACACACAGTATCAGTATAAAAAATAAGAAAACAACAAGCTTTTAAAGATCATTATCCCTGACAAACACCAATAAGCAAAGGAGGAAGCACATCAGAGAAGAGAAAAAGAAAAGGCATTTAGAAGTATCTTTGTAAATAGTCTTTCACTCACATGGCTTCCAAGTAAGAAAAGAGACATCATCATAAAGCTCAGGCGCTTTTGGGAACTAGGCGGCAGGCCTTTTGGACATGGTTCCAGACTTCAGGACACAGTACTACTGCTCCTTTTTATCTGGTGCCAATAAAATCAGAAAGAATTACCAGCTATCAATCATTCTCTCACACTCATAACTTTTTATAACAGACTGATCCAACAACCTAAGGATGTAATAATAGAACAGTTCGTCAATTTTCAAGATACTTTTATAAAAAAGAAAAAGAAAAAAACTATACCAACATTTAATAAATTTATCATGCTATGCACTAAGACAGAAAAAAATAAATATACTCTGCCTTCTGAAAACTGGAGAGATTAATATGGAGGACTCAAAAAACCACAACTGTAATGCTATGAAAACACACAACAGGGACACTTAACTGAGTAAGTGTTTTGAGTCAGAAAAGACCTTTCCCCAGGGAAGCGACACTTAGGCTGATGTTTGGAGAAGAGAAGACGGCTTCCCTGGTGGCTCACACAGTAAAGAATCTGCCTGCAATGCAGGAGACCTGGGTTTGATCCCTAGGTCAGGAAGATCCCCTGGAGAAGGGAATGGCAACCCACTCCAGTATTCCTACCTGGGAATTCTATGAACATAGGAGCCTGGCAGGCTACAGCCCATGGGGTTGCAAAAGAGTCGGACACAGCAACTAAAACACACACAGACACTAATACAGGAAAACTAGTTAAGATTACAGGCTGACAATGCTTCCGTCCTAGGATGGGTTATTAGTCTTAGCCTATATATTTGGCCTTTAATTCACATGTAGGGATTGTAGATGAGAATTTTGGCCTTTGGTGAGAGACTTCAGAACTCCGATCCTCCTTCCTCTTCCATACATTAACATTCATATACAGCTAAGACCCATGGAGGGCTGCAATTTTATTAAAGGTGTCCTGAATAGCTCAGTAAGAAAACTAAAGAGGGTTAGGTATGGAGAGCAACAAAAACACCATTATTCTTTGTTGATAGTTACCAACACAGGGTCCTCAGGAGAATCTAACATTAGAATTAAGAGTTCAGCAAGGTTGCTGAATCAGCACACAAACAGCAATTTGTTTCCAATATCAATTGGTTACTGGTGGTTACTAGTTTGTAACCACCATTTGCAAAATGCCTATTTATAAATATATATCATTCACAATACCAAAAATTCATTTCAAAACTCTAAGAATAAATCTAATAGAAGACTTTCATGAAAACAATACAACTGTATTGAAAAATATTAGAGTATGTCAGTAGAGATATACACCACAGTCATCCAATAAGATGACTACTATCCCCACTGTAAACCTGTAAATTAAATGAAATTCCAATCACAAGCCCAAACAGGGTTTGGGGATTTTTTTTTTGGGGGGGTCAGATTTTCTTTGAGGTGGAATGAAATTTGACAAACTGATGTAAAATTCACTAAGAAAGAGAAGGTGCCTTATCAGACATCAAGACATCAAAACTGTTGTAATTAACACAGTATGACAGTGACATGAAAGCAGACAAATCAAATAAGACTGCAGTACAGACCAAACTCTAGAAATTATCCCATGAAGTAAATTTAAAACTTTTAAATAAACTTAAAAACAATCCAGAACTAGAAAGATACTTTCAATGCATATTACCAAAAACATTAATATCCACATTATAAAAAGAACTGCCACAAATGAATACAAAATCCAATTCCTACCAGGAAAAAAAACTGCGAAGGATACTGAGAAAAGATTCACAGAACAGGAGATCAGAATACAAAGATGTTCAACTCCACTAAAAATACAGTGATGAAAGTGAAAACTATGGAACTCCATATCTTATCTTTCAGAGAGGCAAAAATTAGGAGCTAGATAAAAATAAAAAGTCAGTAAGATGGTGGGTACACGCTGGTGGGTACAAAGCAGTGCCTCTCCTTTGGACTGGAGCTGGTTTTACTCTGTGAGATGAAGTGGCACCTACACCCGTAATCCAGCAAGTCTGGCCCTGCTGTCTGTACCAGATAAAGTTACATGCAGACTAGGTATCTACGTACAAGTCCATTCCTTACAATACTATTGCCAAAAGGTAGGACCCAGTTATTTCTCAGGATAAAACTGAGTTTCATTAAACACGGACTACCAAACAGCAGTCAAAAAGAATGAACTAAACCTACATGTCCAAGTGCAGCACGGAATGGTGCACCAAGACCTCAGGATAATGGGTACTTCTGAAGGAGGCGGGAGAGGATGAGGGGAGAATATAAAGGAAGAGAAAAAGCAAACAAGGGAGAAAGTTAACGTGCTTCAGGCCAGGCACAAAAGTGTTTGCTATATTACTTCCTGTAAAGCTTTTGTATGTTTGAATTATTTCATAATTTATGCAAAATTTTAAGAGATGAGAAATAGCTTAATTATGAACAGCAATTTCAGAGGGTACAATGGAAGGAAATAGGAAAGAAATACATAGAAGGCTTTTGTCAAAGCAAACAAGTATAAAACATTTTTAAGATGGTATTTAAAAGATATGGCCACCTACTGATGAGAACAGGGATGAGAGGCAAATCTCAGATCTCTTGAGGAAGACAGAAACTGGGCCTCATGGCCAGACAATTCTGTCTCGCTAGGACAAGATAAAGTAAGTCTAATCAGTTTGCTATCTCAGCTCACTTGGCCTGGCATCACTGTGATTCTCAATAACTCTATGAAGCATTATGAAAGTGACCATGCTGAACTTTGACTCTAACAGGTACAAGGCATTTCGCTAGATAATGCAAGGGACAGAAAGAGGTATGTTACCAGTTCTCAGGAAACTGATCACCTAGTGTGAGAGCTACGACCCATACAGAAAGAAAGAAACAAAATCTGACACTTAAGGCCTAAACAAGTGCTACTGGAATTCAGGGAAAGAAAAGAATCCATCAGTGCTGGGATTTAAAAGAAAGGTTTCACCAGAGCAGTGGAACTCAAATTGAGTTGTGAAGGACAGGAAACAATTTAGAAGGTGCAAAATGTGGCCTTCTAGATCCTGGTAGAAAAAAATGGTAGACCTCCAGGGAGGAAAATCTAGAGTGCGAGCGCTCGGTAGTTTTTGGATCTTAGAAGAACAAAATACTTGGACAATAAACAAACTCTTTACAATCAGTCAATCAATCAGTTTTTACCTACAAACAACAGAATCTATTTCCAGTAGTCTCATCAGAAAAGGAATTTATTAAAAACACTTTAGGTGACACACAGAATTCCCTTTTGCAAAGAGCCAAAGAATCAACTTGGGGGTATACAGCCAGAAAAATATCTGAGTCTCCTCACCAGTTATTTCCACTCTTTGAACCCTTGGTGCCATGAGGGTAAAGCCTCAGACATAAGACTCACCAGAGAGTTTGCCACACTCCCTATAAAAGCCCACCCTCTCAGTCCCCAACATCCACGGTCAGGAAGCAACCCAAGCAAGAGCAGCTGCCCTGCAGGTCTCCCTTCTGAATTCACGTCTTCCAGAGACGCATCTCATCAGCAGAATCTAGGTCACATGCTCATGTCCTAGATGCAAGGGATGTTAGGAAACTGAGTCCTGCCTTCTACAATACTCCAAACAGACCGATTTCTCCAACAGTGAGGGGTTATTTGAAATAAGACCAAATACAGAACAAGTCTTGGCTATCGAACAACGTACATATTTATTCCAAACTTCAAGCACCAAACAAGACTCTCAAGCCCGATAGATTATAACCAAGCCTCGTATGAACAAAACTCTCTCTGTTCCTCAAAGGGAGACGACACCCAGTCTCAGCAGTTGCTGTGCACAGCTCCAGTATCAGAAGCTACAGGCTATGTCACCCTCCCTTTCGATTTCTTTGAACTTATAGACTAAACGGCAAAGGGGGTGGGAATGGAAATATAAGTGAAAGTATTTTTAAATACATAAACACACAAAGAAGGAACACTTAACACGTTCTACAGACATGACCTGGGTCTATGAACTGTGTGAAGAACTACAACTCACTCTCAGACCTCCATTTGTGAAACCTAAAATTTTTGGTTATACAGATCTAGTAGAGCCCTTAACAGTCTGCCCATCTATTTTAGATCTAGAGATTCCATGATCATTTGGCCACAGCTAAAAAGAAGCACTCATGTCATTGCATCTCTGATCATCAGGCCAGTCAGGCTACCTTAGGAAAATGACACCCACTTTGCCTATGAAAGTAAGAGGCATCCTAGACTCCCACCATCTGAAATCAGAAAGACAATTTCAATGAATTAAATGTAGGTAGGTCTCCCACCTACAGACGACAGCAATTACACTGCTTTTCACAGATGTTGGCGCTGTCCTGAAAGTATGCTTTACCTCTGAGGTGAGTAAAATGTCCTCTGGACCTCTTAGTGGACAACAGTGGACAGAGAATAAAGAGGTGAATAGGCACTCCATCAATCCCATGACCCTTGATCTCTTGACTTCTTCCTCTACATATTACCTGAGTTCACAGGCTTTCAACTTTACTAACTATAGGCCAATGCTGAGACTAATCAAAGAAGCAAACAATTATCAATACCTCACTGGCTGCTTGACCTGGAATACTGAATCCAGAATCTCTGGTAATTGCACGATGCCAATACACTCTGCCAAATGTAAAAGTATGTTTCATTTATACATAGAACCAACATCTATATATAGAACCAACATCTATACATATTCCAGTTTTTGCTATGTTGGCAAAAAAAAAATTACATTGACACATAATCCCTTTCTTCTCATTTTGACTACCCAAAATCACAGCATGCTACACTCTGACTCCAGTTACAGATCTGGAAACAATGAAAATTATGGAAAGGAGTATGAGGACACCGACGTCCTTTTGAATAGTAACTGTTATAACCAAGATTTGACAGGTCTTCAAAGAAAACAGGGACAGACTTCTGCCAGCAAGAGAGACTTCATCATGTTTGGAGACTTTACTTGTGTTTATAATTCTCTACATAAAGAAAATGTATTCAATAGATTACTAGGAGCCATAAATAAGGCATATGTCCAAAAAAAGAGGGGCATATGTTATACAAGGCTGTTCTATCTCCTGAAGTTTTCTTAAAATTAGACAAAAATAAGATTTCCCTATTTTACGTTGCTATGTACTTAGTATTTATCATTTATCATTATAGTTTGTGCACACTAAGACAAGGCAGCATTACAGTACTCAAATTCAAGAGCAATTAAATTTATGCCTCTAGAGGGCAGCATTTCTCATAGGATAGACAGGTTAAACCAAACAGGAGTTCCACTGTCCAAGTTCAAGAAATACAGGGTAAACAAGCTTTAGCAAGTTTCTTTCTTGTAAGATGTCTCAGAGTCTTTCACATATCACCGTGCATTGTGAATCTTCAACAGACCATTATTATGGTATACAGTATTTCTTCAACCTTAAACACAGAAACCATTCTGCAAGAACCCTCTCTAGTGACTACTTCCACAGAACACATTTGGACAAATTCTCTTAAGACAAGCCTTACTTCCTTTTTAATTCAGAGACTTGCTCCTCTGGTCTTCAAAACAAGCCTTAAGATATCCCTTTGTATTCACAGATCACAACCAAGAAAGGAATAAACACTGGCATTCGTTTATTTTGCAAAAATGAGAAACGTGGATAACTTACTACTTGGCTTGTTCAAAGGATAACAGCTAAAAAAAAGAAGGAAAAAAGCTAGATACGTCCTCTCCTAGCTTTAAAAACCACAAAAGAGTTGAAGTATACTTACAAAGGAGTTGAGGTATACTTAATAAAACATTTTCATATTTACCCAATTCAGAATATTCATTAACAATTCATTATCTTTCCATAATCCATGTCAACTGAAATTAAATTTCATAATATAAAGATATGTTGTAAGCCTGATGAGACCTTTACATATCTCTATAGATGAAATGTTCTTAATTTTTTGTGAGGGAGCAGTTAAAATAGTTCCCCTTTTTTTTGTTGTTGCTGTTTGGTCTTTTCACCTAAGTGATGGAATAGTTTTAAGAACATAGACACGCTCTCATTCTCCAAGTACTCTTGGAGAATACTTGAAGAATACTGCAGAATACTCTTGAATAAGAAAGGGGGGAAGGAGAGGGAATGATTTCATATATAATACATGTATCCAAGTGTGTGTTTACTAAGTATCCTTTAATCCACAAACAATGTTTGAAATATTTTTCTTTTTAAGAAAATGCAAATACAGGCATACCTCAGAGATACTGCAGGCTCAGTTCCAACCCACCACAATAAAGTGAATATCACAATAAAGCAAGTCACACAACTTGACTGGTTTCCCAGTTCATATAAAAAAAAGACTGGCTCAAAACTGGGAAAGGAGTGTGTCAAGGCTGTATACTGTCACCCTGCTTATTTAACTTATATGCAGATTACATTGTGCAAAATGCCAGGCTGGATGAATCACAAGCTGGAATCAAGACTGCGGGGAGAACTATCAGTAACCTCAGATATGCAGATGACACTACCTACTACCTTAATAGCAGAAAGTGAAGAGGAACTAAACAGCCTCTTGAGGGTGAAAGAGGAGAGTGAAAAAGCTGGCTTAAAACTCAACATTCAAAAAACTAAGATCATGGCATCCAGTCCCATAACTTCCTGGCAAATAGAGAAAAAACGGAAACAGTGGCAGATTTTATTTTCTTGAGCTCCAAGATCACTGAGGACGGTGAATGCAGCCATGAAATTAAAAGATGCTTACTCCTTGGGAGAAAAGCTATGACAAACCTAGACAGTATTAAAAAGCAGAGATATTACTTTGTCGACAAAGGCCCAGATAGTCAAAGCTATGGTTTTTCCAGTAGTCATGCATGGATGTGAGAGTTGGACCATAAAGAAGTCAGAGCACCAAAGAATTGATGCTTTTGGACTGTGGTGCTATAAGGGGCTCTTGAGAGTCCCTTGGACTGCAAGGAGATCCAACCAGTCCATCCTAAAAGAAATATTGAATATTTTTAATATTAATATTTCCTGAATATTCATTGGAAGGACTGATGCTGAAGCTATAATACTTAGGCCACATGATGCGAAGAGCTGACTCATTTGAAAAGACCATGATGCTGGGAAAGATTGAGGGCAGAAGGAGAAGGGGGCGACAGAGGATGAGATGATTGGATGGCATCACCAACTCAATGGACAGGAGTTTGAGCAAACTCCAGGAGATGGTGAAGGGCAAGGAAGCCTGCTGTGCTGTAGTCTTTTGGGTCGCAAAGAGTCAGAGACATGACTTGGCAACTGAACAGCAACATTAAGTTCTATTTACATTACAGTCTATCAAGAGTGCAATAGCATTATGTCTAAAAAACAACAATGTGCATACCTTAATTTTACAATACTTTATTGATAAAAAAAATGCAAACCATATCTGAGCCTACAGTGAGCTGTAATCTTTCTGCTGGAGGAGGGGCTTGCCTCCGTGTTAGTAGCTGTTGACTAATTACAATGGTGGTTGCTGAAGGCTCGAGTGTCTGTGGTAATTTCTAAAAATAAAACAATGAAGTTTGCTGCATTACTTGATTATTCTTACAAATGATTTCTCTGTAGCACACAATACTGTCTGATAGCATTTTACCCACAGTAGAACTTCTTTCAAAATTGGAGCCAGTCCTCTCAAACCCTGCCGCTGTTTTATCAACTAAGTTTATTTAATACTCTAAATCCTTTGTTATTTCAACAGTCTTCATCAGGAGTATATTCCATCTCAAGAAACCACTTTCTTTACAAATCCGTAAGAAGAAACTTCATGTGTGTGTACTCAGTCATGACCGACTCTTTGCAACCCAATAGACTGTAACCTGCCAGGCTCCTCTGCCCAAGGGATTATTCCAGCAAGAATAGTGCAGTGGGTAGCCATTTCCTCCTCCAGGGGATCTTCCATACCCAAGAATCAAACCCGTGTCTCCTGAATCTCCCGCACTGCAGGCAGATTCTTTACCACCAAGACACTGGGGAAACCACAGAAGTTACAACCAACAGCACAGAACAACAGCACAGAAATACAAAGGACTATAGTGGTGGTGGTGGGAAGTCGCTTCAGTCGTGTCCGACTCTTTGTGATCCCAGGGACTGTAGCCTGCCAGGCTCCTCTGTCCATGGGATTCTCCAGGCAAGAATACTGACACAGGATCCCATGCCCTCCTCCAGGGAATCTTCCTGACCTAGGGATGAACCCTGAGTCTCTTATGTCTCCTGCATTGGCAGGGGGCTTCTTTACCACTAGTGCCATCTGACTGCAATTCACATCTTCAGGCTCCACTTTGAATTCTAGCTATCTTGCTATTTCTACCACATCTGTTCCTTCCTCCAATAAAGGCTTAAACTCCTCCAAGTCATTCATGAGGGCTGGAATCAACTTCTTCCAAAATCCTGTCAATGTTGATATTTTAATCTCTTCCCATGAATCACAGTGTTCTTAATGGCATCTAGAATGGTGGATCCTTTCCAGAAGGCTTTTTATATACTTTGCCCAGTTCCATCAGAGGAATCACTATTTATGATAGCTATAGACTTATGAGATGTACTTCTTAAATAATAAGAATTGAAATCTACATTGGTCCTTGATTTATGGGCTGCAGAATGTATGTTGTGTTACAGGTATAAAAGCATTAATTTCATTGTACATCTCCATGAGACCTCTTGAGTGACTAGGTGCACTGACAATGAGCAGCAATATTGTGAATCTTCTTTTCTTTCTGGGGAGTCGTATTCAGTAAACCATGTTGCACAGAGGTGCTGCCATTCAGGCTTTGTTATTCCATTTACACAGCAGAGGGGAGTAGACTGAGAACGATTCTTCAGGGCTCTATAATTTTCAGAATGGTAAATGAGCAATGATTTCAACTTTAAAGTCACCAGTTACATAAGACTCTAGGAGGAGAGTTAGCCTGTCCTTTGACGCTTTAAAGCCAAGCACTGACCTCTCCTCTCTAACTAGGAAAGTCTTAGATGCATCTTCTAACAGAAGGCTGTTTTGTCTACATTTGAAAGCCTGTTGTTCACTGTAGTCACTAATTATCTTAGCTGGATCTGGGTAACTTTCTGCTGCTTCTACATCGACACTGGCTGCCTCACCTTGCACTCTTGTTTCGGAGACAGGGTCTTTCCTGACTTATCTCATGACCCAACCTTGGCTAGCTTCAGACTTCTCTCCTGCAGCTTCCTCACCTCTCAGCCTTCAGGGAATTGAAGAGACTTAGGGCCTTGCTCTGGGTTAGGCTTTGGCTTAAGAGAATGAATGTTGTGGCTGGTCTGACCTTCTCTCCAGACCACTACAACTTTCTCGATATCAGCAGCAAGCTGTTTTGCTTTCTCATTCGTCTATTCACTGGAGCAGCACTTTGAATTTCCTTTAAGCACTTTTCCTTCCCTGACAACTTGGCTCATTGACTCAAGAGGCCTCGTTTCCAGCCTATCTCAGCTTCAGGATGTCTTCCTCACTGTGCTTAATTGTTTCTAGCTTTCAATTTAAAGTGAGAGACATGCAAGTCTTCCTCTTCACTTCAACACTGGAGTCATTGCAGGCTTATCAATTGGCTGATTTCAATACTGTTGTGTCTCAAGGAATAGTGAGGCCTGAAAAGAGGGAGAGAGGTGGGGGAATGACCAGTCGGTGGGACAGTCAGAACACACATTTATCACTTAAGTTGCCATCTTACACGGCTGTGGTTTGTGATGCCCCAAAACAATTACTTCAGAGATCACTGATCACAGATCACTATTACAAATAAAATAATGAAAAAGTTTGAAATATTGCAAGGATTGCCAAAACGTGACACACAGACATGAGGTAAGGAAACACTGTTGGAAAAAAGGCACAAACAGACTCGACTGACTCAGGGTTGCCACAAACTTTCAACTTATTTAAAAAACGCACACATGGAATCTACGAAGCTTAATAAAGCAAAGTGCAAAAAGCAACTCTTTCCAGGATTCTTAATTCATAAGTCCTTGTGGTACGCCTCTTATATCAGCATTATCCAAAAAAGACTAATTCTTGGTCTCAAATCAAAAGATTTTAAGCAAGTATATAACCAACTCTCAAAGTTTAATTTCCAATATATTAGTCATTGGCTGCATATACTAGTGAACATCTAAATTGTGACTAGCATTACTGAACAACTGAATTTTTATTTAATTATTAATTTTATCTAAATGTAAAAGCTGAAGTGATATAAAATGTCTATTAAAGAAAAGTTTATTGTTTTGATCTAGATAGCATCAATTAACTATTAAACTGTAAATTTTTTTCTACATATCAATATAATAGTAGTGTAAAGCATTTGCTTAAAGTTTTTTTTGCAAAGATCACAAGTTGCAGTGATGCCTATGTAAATCATAACTGACAGTCAAATGGAGATACTTTTTCATATTATTTTATTTTTTTAATTTTAATATATTTTGAATATAATTGTTTTCTTTTAAACAAAATGGATGAATGGCTGGTGAGGTGAACAAAAATTTTAAATGAAAACAAAGGCATTCTACTCATGAAGAATCAAGTAGAGATACAGAAGTTAGCACTACAACTAGAACAATAAAGTGAGACTGGAAGAAGGTAATCCACAATTCTGACATGAATAATAATCACAATTAGCTGCAGTAGAGCAAAATCAAAAAGTTGTTTCCTGCGCAGAAAACTTTTCAAATCAAAAGGTAGACAAAATTAAGACACATTTTCAGCAAGTATATAATTTTTATAAGAGGTTTTGTAAGTCAAAATAGAAGCAACAAAGTTAGTCACCTGGTGTAAGAATTAAAAGTCCCACAGACTTTTTTAAAAGATTCTTTTAAGGACCTGGGCTTATGACTCTGGCAAGCTATAAAATGTGTTGAATTCTAAGAAATAAAGGAGAAAGAAGTGGGGGGAGGAGGGAGAAAACCATATTTAAGTGGAGAGAAAGTAATCATTTCAATTACAGGCATTTTGTTAGAAAATTATGAGGAATACTAAAAAGGGTATTTTACCAAAAGTGAAAGGTCTTCGTTTAAGCCACAAAGCAACTGTTTATCATATAGAAGACCATTCTAACAATATCAAAATCAACAGAGTTTGAGAAATTACTTTTCTTTTACCTTTAGATAAACCATGTGATACAAAAGACACTGCCAAATTAAAATTTTAGACATTCTGTTTGAAAGAACTTCTAAATTTAATAAGAAATGTCAATATGTAGTTTAAAAAAATCAAAACTGTGGCACAGACTGTTTCTCATCTTTTACTTCTGTCAAAGAATTTCAGCTATATGTTAAAAAATTAGTTTCTATCTCAACAAACAGCTCCAACCATATGAGGTCAAAAATTCAGTTACTGGAATTTTAAAAGAAACCAGTGCTTCTCTTATTGTTTTGTTCCACCATATGATATACATTAAAAATATTTGTGTTTAGCTTTCTAAAGTTAACTATGAAAAGTGTCATGGACTTAAGCGTTTAAAATTGTCAAGTGTGTACACACAAATAATATGAATCCCAGCCAGTTTACACAGCTGTTGCAAAAGCAGAAGACAATGCATTTAATAAGCTTGTATTATTTGTCAGTGATTGAGTGATGGAAGAGTTTCACAAAGGTTTACTGTATTAACTCGCATTCAAAAAATACTGCTTTATATTCAATAATCGGAGACAAAATAGTAGTATTTGTTACGTTTTTTCATCGATATCTCACTATATATAAATACGCTTAATCTAAGTATCAAAAAGTTATTTGTGACCTAGCTATAAGGTATGGAAATCTGTGCGTTTTGAAAGTTTTCATAAAACAAATCAACAAAGATTTTACACTTTTCCATAACATGAATCAATAGAATATTTTAGTTACAATGGATAACATGTGAAAACTGCAAAAATAATAAGAAATAGTTGAACACTTTGATACTGACTGAATTTAGAGTTGCTTTTCAACTTCTGCATTCTTCAACTTAAAGAATCTGATGTTAATAGTGAATTGACACAAGAGTTAGTGAATTTGCTTAGTTTGAGTAGCACAGTTTTGAAACTGTTAAGCTTTTGCTTCAAAGTCTAATGAATTCTACTTAAAAAAAAAATGAAACCGTTTTATCAGTTTGGATGTAAATACTAAAAGAAATTTATTTTTTAGCAGTTAAGTTCAGATACTGAAGGGCTTTCCTGATATCTCAGCTGGTAAAGAATCCACCTGCAATGCAGGAGACCTGAGTTTGATTCCGGGGTTGGGAAGATCCTCTGCAGAAGGAAAAGGCCACCCACTCCAGTATTCTGGCCTGGAGAAATACATGGACTGTATGATCCATGGGGTCGCAAAGAGTTGGACATGACTGAGAGACTTTCACTTTCAGATACTGAAAAGCATAAATCTGTTTGGAACAACTTAGGTATGTGAATCTACTTTTTCAATCATAAATTTTACAAAGTCTAAACAAAGACCAAGTATTTCTGATTAAAATTTGGTGATCAAATCAAATAAAACACCCACCAGGTTTAGGAGAATCGATCCAAAAAAAAAGGCAAAATATCTCAATATTTTATATTATTTACATGTTAAGATGACAATATTCTAGATAAGTCAGATTAATTAAAATATATTACTCTTTTCTCCTTTTTAAAATGAGGCTCCTAGAAACTTTTAAATTGCATATGTGGCTCAAATTATATTTTTATCACACAGTGATATTCTAGGGAAGATTAACAAAATTCAGTTCTTACAAGAAGAGCACGTTCTTTAGGACGTCACTATCGACACCTAAAAATTCGCCCTGAAGTTCACATGACAACAGCCCATCACAATACATGCACAACTCACTATTCAGCAAATAGCGCTGGGACAGCCACACTTCCACACGTGAAAGAATGAAGTTCCTCCCTACGTCACAGCATGTGCAAATGACAGCTCAAATGGACCAACGATGTAAACTTAAGAGCTAAAAACCACACAACTGTTACACAAAGACACGTAAACGTATACGGCGTCACAGTGGGTTCTTAGATATGATGCCAAAGTACAAGCAACAACAACAACAAAGATAAAACGGGCTCCATCAAATTCAAAACTATCATATGTCAAGGTATTGTTAATAAAGTAAAAAGATAACCTCCCAAATGGCTAAAAATATTTGTAAGCCAAGTATCTTAATAATGGTTTAATATCTATTATATATAAAGGATTCCAATAACAAATAACAAAAAGACAAACAACCCAATGTTTAAATGGGCAAAAGATGTGAACAGATATTTCTCCAAAGGAGATATATAAACGGCCAAACAAGCATATGAAAAAATGCTTTACATGGTTAGTCATGAGGGAAATGCAGTCAAAATCATAGCTTCACAGCTATTAAGAGAGCTATAAATACTTTTAATTTTTAACAAATTTTTTAAAGGGAAAAAACACTTAAGTTGTAGCAAGGATATGGAGAAACTATACACTGTTGGTGGGAATGTGCAACAGTGCAGCCACTGTAGGGAACAGTTTGGCAGTTTCTCAAAAAGACAAACAAAATCACCATATGACTTGAAATTCCATTTCTAGGCATATCAAAGAAACGCATATGCAGGTCAGGAAGCAACAGTAAGAACTGGACATGGAACAACAGACTGGTTCCAAATCGGGAAAGGAGTACGTCAAGGCTGTATGTCACCCTGCTTATATATGCAGAGTACATCATGAGGAACACTGGGCTGGAGGAAGCACAAGCAGGAATCAAGATTTCTAGGAGAAATATCAATAACCTCAGATATGCAGATGACACCACCCTGATGGCAAAAACTGAAGAAGAGCTAAAGAGCCTCTTGATGAAAGTGAAAGACGAGAGTAAAAAAGCTGGCTTAAAGCTCAACATTCAGAAAATGAAGATCATGGCATCCAGTCCCATCACATCATGGGAAATAGATGGGGAAACAGTGGAAACAGTGTCAGACTTTATTTCTTGGGGCTCCAAAATCACTGCAGATGGTGACTGCAGCCATGAAATTAAAAGATGCTTACTCCTTGGAAGGAAAGTTATGACCAACCTAGATAACACATTAAAAAGCAGAGACATTACTTTGCCAACAAAGGTCCGTCTAGTCAAAGGTATGGTTTTTCCAGTGGTCATGTATGGATGTGAGACTTGGACCATGAAGAAGGCCGAGCACCAAAGAACTGATGCTTTTCAACTGTGGTGTTGGAGAAGACTCTTGGGAGTCTCCTGGACAGTAAGGAGATCCAACCAGTCAATCCTTAAGGAGATCAACCCTGAATATTCACTGGAAGGACTGATGCTGAAGCTGAAACTCCAACACTTTGGCCACCTGATGGAAAAAGCCGACTCACTGGAAAAAGACTCTGATGTTGAGAAAGCATGAGGGTAAAGGAGAAGGCGGAGACAGAGGATGAGATGGTTGGATGGCATCACCAACTCAATGCACATGAATGTGAGCGAACTCCCGGAGATGGTGAAGGACAGGGAAGTCTGGCATGCTGCATGTACTCCATGGCGTCACAGAGAGTTGGACATGACACAGCGATTGAAAAAAGAAAAAAGAAACCCAGGAGTTGAAAAAAGGGGCTCTAACACCAACGTTCATTACAGCTTTATTCACAATAGCCAAAAAGGTGAAAATAACCCAAGTATACACCAACAAATGAATGGATAAACAAAATATGATATACACACCAAAGACTACTATTCAACTATAAAAAGAAGTTCTGATATAAATGCTACAACAGGGATGGACCCTGAAGTCATTACGCTGAGTGAAATAAGTCAGACACAAAGGTCAACTACTGCACGAACCTGCACTTATGTGCAGCATCTGGAACCGACAAATTCAGAGAGACAGAAAGAAAATCTGAGGTTACCAGGTTCAGGGACGGGAGGAGAGAAGAGAGTTAACCTTCAAAATATCTCAATACCCCTACAAACTAGGTAAAACAGATAATGTAACACAGAAGACAGATAAACTGGTACTCTATTCTCAACCTCCAACAAAATCCAAAACAAATTACAGAAATATAGACAACAGTGTTTCTCCTGTATCAGGATCACCTAAAGGGCTTCTTAACAGACTACTTCCTCTGGGTGGATCCTAAGAAGCTTACATTTCTAACTAGTTAAGCTTATTATGGACTTCCCTGGTGGCTCAGAGGGTAAAGCCTCTGCCTACAGTGCAGGAGACTGGGTTCGATCCCTGGGTCAGAAGACCCTCTGGAGAAGGAAATGGCAACCCACTCCAGTACTCTTGCCTGGAAAATCCCATAGATGGAGGAGCATAGTAGGCTATAGTCCATGGGGTCGCAAAGAGTCGGACACGACTGAGCAACTTCACTTCACTTCACTTCAAGCCTACTAATGATAAGGGACCACACTTTGAGACTCACTGATAAAGACAATTTAAAGATAAATTCAAGATGAAATCAAAGGACACTATGAATGAATTCTGTGGACCAAAACAACACAGTCTAAGAACATGAGGTTCTAATGCCTCCCTTAATTAAAAAAGCTCAGATATCTAGGAGCTGATGGCTTATAAATCATGCTTCACATTTTGTTCTTTTCCAACCTTCTTGAAACTGCAAACTTAAAATTATAATCTGTGACAGGGATCTAATGTATATTGTATAAGAGCAAACACTTACTTTGTAAGTTAAGTGATCAGCAAAGACTGAAATCTTTTGTGATATTGTAAACTCTAATAAAAAAATGTACCCTGGAGAGATGGTTAACGCACCTTGTATAAGGGAACTAGGACAGTACTTAAGGCAAAGGTGAGATTTTTCTTGAGGAGAAAAAGTTGATACCACTATACTGCTGCTAAGTCACTTCAGTCGTGCCCGACTCTGCGACCCCATAGACGGCAGCCCACCAGGCTCCCCCATCCCTGGGATTCTCCAGGCAAGAACACTGGAGTGGGTTGCCATTTCCTTCTCCAACCACTATACTAAACAGAATCAAATCCCCTACAATTATACAGTGGAAGTGACAAATAGATTCAAGGGACTAGATCTGACAGACAGAGTGCCTGAAGAACTACGGACAGAGGTTCCTACCATTGTACAGAAGGCAGGGATCAAGAACATCCCCAAGAAAAAGAAATGCAAAAAAGGCAAAATGGCTGTCTGAGGAGGCCTTACAAATAGCTGTGAAAAGAAGAGAAGGAAAGGCAAAGGAGAAAAGGAAAGATATACCCATTTGAATGCATAGTTCCAAAGAATAGCAAGGAGAGATAAGAAAGCCTACCTCAGTGATCAGTGCAAAGAAATAGAGGAAAACAACAGAATGGGAAAGACTAGAGATCTCTTCAAGAAAATTAGAGATACCAAGGGAACATTTCATGTAAAGATGGGCTCAGTAAAGGAAAGAAATGGTATGAACCTAACAGAAGCAGAACACATTAAGAAGAGGTGGCAACAATACACAGAACTATACAAAACATCTTCACAACCCAGAAAATCACGATGGTGTGATCACTCACCCAGACCCAGACATCCTGGAATGTGAAGTCAAGTGAGCCTTAGGAAGCATCACTACAAACAAAGCTAGTGCAGTGATGGAATTCCAGTTGAGCTATTTCAAATCCTAAAAGATGATGCTGGGAAAGTGCTGCACTCAATAAGCCAGCAAATTTGGAAAACTCAGCAGTAGCCACAGGACTGGTAAAGCTCAGTTTTCATTCCAATCCCAAAGAAAGGCAATGCCAAAGAATGCTCAAACTACCGAACAATTGCACTCATCTCACATGCTAGTAGGAGAAGGAAATGGCAACCCAGTCCAGTGTTCTTGCCTGGAGAATCCCAGGGACGGGGAAGCCTGGTGAGCTGCCGTCTATGGGGTCACACAGAGTCGGGCACGACTGAAGCGACTTAGCAACAGCAGCAGCAGCAGCACACACTAGTAAAGTAATGCTCAGAATTCTCCAAGCCAGGCTTCAACAGTCCATGAACCGTGAACTTCCAGATGTTCAAGCTGGATTTAGAAAAGGCAGAGAAACCAGAGATCAAATTGCCAACATCTGCTGGATCATCAAAAAAGCAAGAGAGTTCCAGAAAAACACCTACTTCTGCTTTATTGACTATGCCAAAGCCTTTGACTGTGCGGATCACAATAAACTGTGGAAAATTCTGAAAAAAGGCAGACCACCTAGAAACTAAGTCAATCCTCAAAAAAATGATGGATGAGGAGCATCCTTCAGAAGAGGGTTCCCAAGGGCCAAATCTGGAATAATTAGAGCACCAGGATGTATAATGGTAATAGATTAAATCCATAGAATAAAAATTTATAAGTTCATGTGATAAGTAGAATAGAAAACCATGAGTTTGTTCTGATATAAATTTTAAAATTGAACACATATATATGAAGGAAAAGCTTTTCCTTACAGGAGAATTCCAACGGTTGGAATTTGAAAGGAATGATGGAAAAAGAAAATCACCATGTGGCAAACACCATAGTAATAATTATTTCAGGTAAGAATAATCAATGTAAGTAACAAGTAGAGAGTATGATGAAAAATGAAAAATAAGATAATTGCCTGGTCACAAAGTATCTTCCCACAGAATACCTGTTACTTACAAAGGAAAAGCACAACTAGAGCAGACAACTGTATCACCTTGACCAAGAAACAACATTACCATCACTGGTAATTGTATAAATCAGTATTATGTGCCTGTTACTAAGCTTAATAATGTCACTCTATAGTATCCTTAGCCAAAAACATTCAGCATTAACTGAATTATGGGTAAATCATACAAATCCAAATTGTGGGACATTCTACAAAATTACTGGCCAGTACTCTTCAAAGTGTAATGACATGAACAGCAAAGATTTTGTAATTGTTTCAGATTAAAGTGACTTCCCTGGTGGCTTAGACGGTAAAGCATCTGTCTACAATGTGGGAGACCTGGGTTCAATCCCTGGGTTGGGAAGTTCCCTGGAGAAGGAAATGGCAACCCACTCCAGTACTCTTGCCTAGAAAATCCCATGGACTGAGGAGCCTGGTGTCCATGGGGTCGCAAAGAGTTGGACACGAATGAGCGACTTCACTTTCTTTCTTTCACTTTCAGATTAAAGAAAACTGAGCAGAGACATGATAACTAAAATACAACTGCATTAGATCCTTGACACTGCTGAGACAACTGGTGAAATCTGAATAAAGCCTGGGTGATGGTTTACTTGCTAAGTCTTATCAAACTCATTGCAACCTCATGGACTGTAGCCTGCCAGGTTCCTCTGTCCATGGGATTTCCCAAGCAAGAATACTGGAGTGGATTGCCACTTCTTCCTCCAGGGGATCTTCCCAACCCAGGGGTTGAACCCTCGTCTCCTACATTAGCAAAGGGAATAAAGCCTGGAGATTAGATAACAGTATTATGTCAACATTAATTTCCTGATTTTCATGACTGTCATTGTGTAAGATGTTCAGTTCAGTTCAGTCACTCAGTCGTGTCCAACTCTGTGACCCCATGAATCGCAGCACGCCAGGCCTCCCTGTCCATCACCAACTCCCGGAGTTCACTCGGACTCACGTCCATCGAGTCAGTGATGCCATCCAGCCATCTCATCCTCTGTCGTCCCCTTCTCCTCCTGCCCCAATCCCTCCCAGCATCAGAGTCTTTTCCAATGAGTCAACCCTTAACATGAGGTGGCCAAAGTACTGGAGTTTCAGCTTTAGCATCATTCCTTCCAAAGAACACCCAGGGCTGATCTCCTTTAGAATGGACTGGTTGGATCTCCTTGCAGTCCAAGGGACTCTCAAGAGTGTAAGATGTTAACATTCGGGAAATCTGGATGAAGGCTGTATGGGAAGTCTTTGTAGCATTTCTGTGATTTTTTTTTTTCTCAGTTTGAAAAAAAAAAAAGTACAACAACCTGTTAAACAAAGTTAATAAATCAGAACACAGTCTTTCTTTTATATCAAATTATTAATGTATCTGTGAAGAAACTATAATGGTTGACCCAGACTTTCATGGGAATAATAAACAAAATAACAAGTTCTAGGTTAGATACAGAGGTCAAATAACTTTAACTACTATTGCTTCTTGCTAAAAGAAAGAGGAGATAAAGAAAAGCCAATAAAAATCAGAAATAATCTTATATAATTCCTGCCCAAATTTTTTACAATAGTAGTTTTCAACTGGGAGCAGTTCTATCCCCTTAATAACTGCTGAAGTAGCTTTTTCAATCAGGAACTATACACAGTTGTAGCACAATGACATCACAATGGAGAAGGAGACCAGAAAATCATGGGACTGTCTCACCAATGGATTGGCTTATCCAAAATACTAACAGCACCCTTACTGACACACGCTCCCTACGGGGCAGTAGAGAATGTGACGGTGGGCCACAAGGAACAGTGCATGTGTTACAGCTGTTAAATGTCAGCCTGAGAGGCCCAGGCTGCAGAACCTCCTGCTCAGGAAGTGCTTGTCATAAAGTCACACACCCAACTGGACAACTAGCTGTGATTTAAACTGTAGTCCCCTATGCTCCCTCAAGTATGAAGGGGGAAAAATGTGAAGAAACATTCTCAACACTCATGAATGAGTAGCATAAAGATGTTCACTGCAGCATTTTTTTATACTTAAAAAATAAAATAAAAAACTAGATACAACTTAAATGTCCAGTAGTTAAATTATAACATACCTCACCATTTTGCTGGAAGAGCTGGAAAAAGTTTAACAGCTCTCTTGTTCATAAACATTAAGTTATAGAGTATAGTTTTTCTGAACTTCTATCAGAGCCAACAAGGAATTTTCATCTCTAATGAACTCACCTTTCACACAAAGTTGTGCAAGTGTATCTGTAGTACTAAATTCCTGGAAGTATAACTCCTGAGTCAAAGGGCACATGAACTTTATTTCCACACATGTCAAACTGCTCTCCAAAAAGGCTGCATAAACTTACACTCCCAACAACAGGGGAAGCCATCCAAAGCAGTATCAGAGATCCAGGTCAAGTCTAATAAGGGACAAGAGTAGAACTAGACCTTTTCTAACTAAAAGAAAAATACGGGGAAAGCTCTGAGCTTGACCTGAGATGACGTTAAGGGGCACTTAAATAAAATTAAAAAGACACTGATTGGGAAAAAAATGAAACTTTCACGACTATACTCCCTGGGTTCAGTCTTTTTAGTAAAGGGTGATGGACAGGGAGGCCTGGCATGCTGCGATTCATGGGGTCGCAAAGAGTCGGACACAACTGAGCGACTGAACTGAACCCCCACAAAGCCTCTTTATATTAGCATTTGTTTTAATTTTTCAATTACTTTTATGCAAAGAGTAAAACAATGAACAGTTGTTGTCCTGTTGTTGTTCTTGTTGCCAAATGATTAGAAAGTCGTTGCAACGTAAATTACCAAATCAGCCATCTTTTCCCTCCCCAATTTGAAATGCTGCCTGTGATAAAGACCTACGTACACTGGGGTCTCTTTTTAAGTACTTTCTTCAAATTCATCCTAGAGTGTTTTTACTATCATTTCAGGATATTTCTTAACATCAGAAATAGTTCTGAAAATTGAAAAGCACACTTGCAGGCTTCAAAATGCAAAGCTTTCTTAAAGGCTGCTGCTGCTGCTAAGTCGCTTCAGTCGTGTCCGACTCTGTGCGCCCCCGTAGACGGCAGCCCACCAGGCTCCCCCATCCCTAGGATTCTCCAGGCAAGAACACTGGAGTGGGTTGCATTGCCTTCTCCAATGCATAAAAGTGAAAGTGAAGTCGCTCAGTCGTGTCCGACTCTTTGCGACCCCATGGACTGCAGCCCACCAGGCTCCCCCGTCCATGGGATTTTTCAGGCGAGAGTACTGGAGTGGGGTGCCATCGCCTTCTTCTTTTCTTAAAGGACTGATCCCCAAAATAAAGTTTGGAATTCTATTTCTCTCCAAAAAGAAGTTGGCATGACTTATCTCCCCTTTTGTTCATCAAATGCAATACAGATATAACAGAACGGTCAGGAGCCCTGTTAAAATCAGAAACATGTATATTAGCCACCTGACCTTGCACTGGTGTGTGACCATGGGCAGTTACTTAAAATTTCTGATCCTTCACCTTTTCATTTGTAAACAAAGTCCAGAAGTCCATTAATGGTCTCCTTTTTCCCATTTATATTCTCTTATCTCTTTTGCTAAGTATAGGTAATCAAATTTCAAATGGATACACTTTGAGCTAGTAATTTCACTTTGAAGAAATTATTTTGCAAGGAAAAAAAAGAGAGCGTTCTCAATGTATTACTATGAAAAGATGTCTAGGATATACTGACTTTTTTTCATAGTCTGTATACTACGCTCTTTTCCTATGAACTGGGAGAGGACACCACTATACATCCGTGTGTGTGTGCCTGTGTGTACATGCACGTGTCACATAAAGACACTCTGGAAATAATTTTTAAGTGGATGTAAAAGCATTTTATTTTTACTATTTCAGATATATTAAAGGTAGAAAAACACTGACTCTATCTAGATAAGGAGGAAAAAAAACTGATGCCCCCCCCAAAAAATAATTGCTAATAGTACTAACCAGAAAATGAATGATCTGAATGAGTTCCAAGTATCAGAGGCTGATTCAAATTCTCACATTATATGAAAATGAATAGATCACTGACATTACGGACAAACCCAGGAAAGGAAAATTCTCTGTTTTACTATAATGTTTCTCTTTGCTCTGTTCTAATAAGTTGCCTTTCTAGAATTCTCTAAACTATCTGTCTATCTAAAATCTGTCAACAAAATTGTCATTCTCAAAAATCTGCATCATTTTAAAATGAATTCAACTGACAGATTTATATATATATATATATATATATATAGTCTACATAATCTATCATCCATTAAGTAGCACATATTTTAGAAATGTAAAGCACAACACAATGGAAAAGAAAGCGGGAAAAGAAAGTAGCCTAAGGACACACGTTGTAAGAGTTTTAACACAAGCTCAGTATCTCAAATTATGTTGTATAACCAATAGGAGCCACTCCAAGAATGAAGGATGATATGAAGAAAGTAATGTTCTTGGAGAATGAGAATGAATACAATCTCAAAACCTGGGGGAT
This sequence comes from Bos mutus, assembly GCF_027580195.1. Taxonomy (NCBI): domain Eukaryota; kingdom Metazoa; phylum Chordata; class Mammalia; order Artiodactyla; family Bovidae; genus Bos; species Bos mutus. Next base: position 67,246,735 of record NC_091633.1, read on the forward strand.
TATTTTTAATATCAGAAAATTGGAAACAACCCAAATGTCCATCAACTGAAGAATAGATAAACAAAATGCAGTTGGTTATCTCCATACAACGGGATACTATCTAGCCATAAATAAGAATGAAGTATTGATACATGGTACAACACAGAAGAACCCTGAACAGTAGGCTAAGTGAAATAAGCCAAACACAAAAGGCCATATATTATATGACTCCACTTATACGAAATGTCCAAAGTAGGCAAATTCACAGAAATAGAAAGTAGGTTGGTGGTTGCCAGAAACTGGAGAAGGAAAATGGCAACAGGCTGCTAATGGGCAAGAGGTTTCTTTTGCGGTGACTAGAATGCTATATGCTTAGACAGTGTGATAGGTGCAAAACTTCAGGAATACACTAAATCCCACTACACTGCATATATTTCAAAAGGGTAAATTTTCTGCTATGTGAATTATATCTCAACAACAACAACAACAACAAAAGCCAGGGGCGGGGATGTAAAAGACTGCAGGCAGGAAAAATAGAAGGCAACTCTATTCGTTTAGTCATGAGGACATAAAAGCCATCAGGTTTCTATTGTTAACCCCAATCTAGGGAGCAGCATTCAGGCAACTGTGCTCCTCCGGAGTAACACTCAGAGGACCCGTAGCAGGGCACAGCCCGGGACTGCGAACGAAGAAATGTAGGCAGAGAGGCAAGAGGACTGCTGACGATTCTTAGTAAATGTCTGAATGTGAAGAGGAAGAAAATAAAACGAAGAAGGAATCTATTTTCTCTTTGGTTTAAAGTGAAACATTCATAAAGAGGAAATTCAACAAAAGTTTAATATTTGTTATCTTTAGATTGAAGAATAAAGGCAATTTCTAGTCTCTTATCCAGACTTTTCCGAATTTTCAACAATGAGATTACCTATATAATGAAGAAAACGTATAAAAATATATTTGGCCTTATAAACAAACAACTTTGTATCTCAACCACAGAAACCATTCTGTAACACTCAAGCCCTAACTTACTAAAGAGTGAAGCTTCGTTGATGCCAACTTCTTATGGATTCCACATACTACTGTCTCTAACAAGAAAACAAAAAAGAAGTTCATAATCTACATCTGCACTGTTCAGTGAGCACTCGAAACATGGCTAAGCCCACAATGAGATTAGTGTAAGTATAAACTATACACCAGATCACAAAGAATTAGTACTAAAATAAAAATCTAAAACATGTCATTAAGAAGTTTTCATAGTTTTCATATTGATCACATGTTAAAAACATCATTTTTATAATTATGCTAAATAAAATGTATTATTAAAATTAATGTCACTTGTTTCTTTTTAGTTTCTTTAATATAGCTACTAGATTATTTAAGTTTATATATTTGGCTTACATTACATTTCTATTAGACAATGCTATATTCAATAGCAGCTACATGAGCTTTCTGAAGGCTTCATGAGTCCCTTCTCAATTCCCTCTTTCTCAAGAAAAAGAAGAAATACTTTTCCCAGAGTGTTCCCTACACTGGAAAACACTGCAGACACCAAGCAACATAAAACAAGCAATAATCCCAAGAACTGACTAGGAGGAAAATCTCTAATGTTTCCTAAAATTCAAATTGTCCTATATGAATCTTAAGAAAAACTGAGCTAAGTACATTTTGAGATTCCCTTGAGAGTTAGGACTATCCTGAAAGCTTCAGATATAAATAACAAAGGGAAATATGTTGGGACTAGAACTTAGGACTTCTAGTTGAAAACTGCTTCTGTTTATGGTCCTTACAAAGACAGTAAGTAGAAAAGAGGACCAGGGAGCCATGCAAGCACATGTGTGGTTTAGGCGAGCCAAGCATGCTTATGCTGGGAAAAATACCCAAGGAAAGCAGGAGTCAAGAACCCCAGAGTTTCAGTCAGGAAGGTTTGAGGAAAATCATTTTACACTCACAATGAAGGAATAAAACTAAGACCTAATAAAGAAACTATTTCTCTAACAACGAGAGGGATCCAAAGAAAACACAAAAAGTAAGAATCAGATCAGATCAGTCGCTCAGTCGTGTCTGACTCTTTGCGACCCCATGAATCGCAGCACGCCAGGCCTCCCTGTCCATCACCAACTCCCGGAGTTTACTCAGACTCACGTCCATCGAGTCAGTGATGCCATCCAGCCATCTCATCCTCTGTCGTCCCCTTCTCCTGCCCCCAATCCCTCCCAGCATCAAAGTCTTTTCCAGTGAGTCAACTCTTCACATGAGGTGGCCAAAGTACTGGAGTTTCAGCTTTAGCATCATTCCTTCCAAAGAAATCCCAGGGCTGATCTCCTTCAGAATGGACTGGTTTCTCTAAATTCTTTTTTTTCTCACTGCTTAAAATACCAGAAAAATACCAGAAAATGCTAACTAATCTACACTAACAAAAAAACAGATCAGAGACTGCCTGGGGCTGACTTTTTGAGGCTGATGGAAGCATTTTAACTGATAATGGCTTCATATATACACTTGTCAAAATCCATCTAATGAAACACTTTAAATGGATACAGTTCACTGTACATATTATACCTCAATAAAGCTGATTGAAAATATACAGGAAATGAAAAGAAGCAATCGCCATTTGCCCTGCGGCAATCACAATGTAAGTGCCATTCCCTGTGCATGTGGAAATTCAGTCATGACAGTTTCTACCATCCTAATTTTTACTGAATTCTATGTACTTTTGGTACACACATGTCAAGTTTACTTCCCAATTTTAAATATCCCCTAAAAGACTACACTGATTCAGCTTCCCTGGTGGCCGAATGGTAAATAATCCACCTGCCAAAGCAGGAGATGCGGGTTCCACCCTTGCATGGGGAATATCCCCTGGAGAAGATGGCAACCCACTCCAGCATTCTTGCCTGAAAAGTCCCATGGACAGAGGAGCCTGGTGGGCTACAGTCCATGGAGTCACAAAGTGTAAGACATGACTTAGCAAATAGACAACAACAACAAACAATGATTCAGCATTAAAACAAAAAAATTATGCTTGCAAAAAAGAGCAGAAACACAGCAATGGGGGTTAAATTTGACATTCACGAAACAAGTATTTTTGCTGAGAAGAAAGACCAGAGTACCACTTTTTTTTTAACAAGGCCACATCCAAGTACTAATGCATTGTATCATATTTTAAGCTAGCATTTTCTTCCTTAGTTTTACATAAAATAACAATTTGCCTTATAATTTATCACATGGTAGCAAGAATTCTAAGATGCCCCCAAGATTCTAACATGTTGGTATACACATGTTTTCAAAGTTATTGAACCAAGTGAAGTGGCTCAGTCGTGTTGGACTCTTTGCGACCCCATGTACTATAGCCCACCAGGCTCCTCCATCCATGGGATTTTCCAGGCAAGAGTACTGGAGTGAGTTGCCATTGCCTTCTTCGGGGGATCTTCCTGACCCAGGGATTGAACCCAGGTCTCCCATATTGTAGGCAGACGCTTTACCCTCTGAGCCACCAGGGAAGCCCAAATATTGATCTAAATACTGTTGAGAAGAGATGTAATTAAATTCCTAATCAGTTCACTTTAAATTACTGGGATTATTGTAGTAGGTCTGACCTACTGATGTCTTTCATCAGTTCTAAAAAGAAAGCAGAAAGTGTCTTCTACTATCCTTAAAGTACTGAGCTGCCCATACAGAAAACCGCATGGTGAGAACCCAAGGGTGACCTCCAGGAGCCCCTAGTGGACTGAGAGGTCCATGACAGGCAGACAGCGAGAAAACAGGGGCACCATTCCTACAAATGCAAGGAAACGAATTCTGCAAACTACCAGTGAGCCTGGATGAGGACCCTGAGCCTCAGAGAAGACCACAGCTCTGGCTGACAGCTTGATTTAAGTCTAGTAAGACCCTGAGGATAGAACCCAGCTAAACTATGCAGACTTCGCACCAAGAGAAACTATTAAACTGCTAAAAGTTGTGGTAATCTGCAATGCAGCAATGGAAAACCAATACAAATGCCTTCTTATTTTAAGGAATAGTTTACATTATTTGTCGTAAAGATTGCTAATCTGTTTCTATCATCAGAACAGTGTCTTGTATTTCACATTATTATGAGTGTTATTATTCAACTTCACAAGTCAGTAGGATGAGGTAATACTATACGAGCAAAACTTTACAGACAAAAAAAAACTTTATAACAAGAATTTATTTCCGTCATCAACTGGGCACACAATTTAGTATATTTGCTTCTGTCTCTCTAAACCAATGACATACCATAAATAAGTAAATATCTCAGTCCTTATCCATTTATAAAGGAATGAAAGTAAAGTTGAATTTGTGGTGATTAAAAACTAATCTTAAGATGTAGCAAGGCCATATCATTTGGGACAACCATCTAATTTCTAAGAACCTCAGGGAACTCAGCTATCAAAAAAAAAAAAGGACTAACAGAAACCTAAACAAAGTCTGCCGGCTAATTAATAGAAGACAAATATACACACTTGCATAAACGGACGGTAACACACGCTCTGCCGACCTTACGCAGTGTAGGGTACTTAATTAAATGCCACTGAAAACAGCCTGTACCGCTACAGATCTCACTGTGTGCCAGGCCCTGCTCTATAAATAGTATACAAGAAATACATGTACAGACAATACATATAATATAGAATAGTGAACCACTACTAGCATCCAATTAAAATGCATAAATTAATAAAAAACAAAACAAAAGAATAGTGATCAGGATCCCAGGCTGTAGAACCAGAGTGCCTAGATACAATCCCGGCTCCACTACTAATTAAAGGTGAGTTCTTGAGCATGTTTTACTTCTTAGGGCCAAATACGGACATTAACAACACTTAACCTCAGTGGCGGAGAAGGCAATGGCACCCCACTCCAGCACTCCTGCCTGGAAAATCCCATGGACGGAGGAGCCTGGTGGGCTGCAGTCCATGGGGTCGCTAAGAGTCGGACACGACTGAGCGACTTCACTTTCACTTTTCACTTTCCTGCACCGGAGAAGGAAATGGCAACCCACTCCAGTGTTCTTGCCTGGAGAATTCCAGGGACAGGGGAGCCTGGTGGGCTGCCGTCTAGAGGGTCGAACAGAGTCGGACATGACTGAAGCGACTCAGCAGCAGCAGCAGCCTCAGTGGGCGACAGTGACGACAGAATGAGTTAACATACACAAGGAACACAGAAGAGCGCCTGGCACACATTAAGCACCCAAATGCTGACATCGATATTATTTTCATAATAATATCATATTATTATAGCAGTTACATCTACAAGCAGCAAACTGTGTATTTGACAAGGATACTGCTGTCCCCCTGTGGTGACTTCTAGTTTTATTTAACTGTATGAGTCTGCCAGGGCATGGTTTAAAATTATTACTGTATTTTTTGGGCTCTTCCCTGGTGGCTCAGTGGTAAAGAATCTGCCTACCAATGCAGGGGACGGGGGTGTTTGATTCCTGGGTTGGGAAGATCCCCTTAGAAGGAAGTGGCAACTCACTCCAGTATTCCTCCCTGGAGAATCCCATGGACGGAGGACACTGGTGGGCTACAGAACAAAGGGCTGCAAAAGAGCCCGACATGACCCAGCAACTAAACAACAAGTAGCAACTGCAGTTTGTAACCTTAATGACATGTTTACAGGTTCAAGTATTATGTCTGCTCCTGTGTTAAATGCTAGTTGAAACTTAAATGGAAACATTAAAAACTGACATTGTAGGGCTTCCCTGGTGGCTCAATGGTAAAGAATCAGCCTCCCAATGCAGGAGACATGGGTTCAGTCCCTGGTTCCAGAAGATCCCACATGTACCACAACCACTGAGCCTGTGCTCTGGGGCCCGGGAACCAGAACTCCTGAGCGCACACACCATACCTAGAGAGCAGACCCTGCTCGCCTCAACTAGAGAAAAGCCTGAGCAGCAGTGAAGACCAGCACGGCCATCAGTCAATCAATCAAAAGGAAAAAAAACTAACATTTGGGGGCTTTCCTTTGCAAAATAGCTTTGCAGCCACAAAATCAGCATCACCTAGAGGCCTGTTAGAAACGCTCAGTCCCAGAAGACCCAGTGCATTTGGCCAAAATAGTTTATGTTTCTTTTCATAGAGAGAATAACGTTTGAGGCTTATTTTTTTCTTAATACTCAGTACTTCCTTTTCTGTGCCTTTAAGGTTCCTGGATGCTATTCAGTCTTTTCAAAGCAGGTACAACACTATTTTTCAGGATATTTTAAAGAGAATAACACATTATTTAGGCCACAGAAGTCTTTCAAACAATATTTTACACAAACCAGATACTAAAATGCAATATTCAAATCCAAATAAATACTGGTTTATACAGCTAATGTTGTTGCTTTATAATCAAAAAATGGTAGAAATCACCAAGGAGTGGGATCAGGTCACAACTGCAACATGAAAAACTGATTTTGGGACATCCTGGTGGCACAGTGGATAACAATCTGCCTGCCAGGGACACGGGTTTGATGCTTGGCCCAGGAAGATTCCACATGCCAAGGAGCAATTAAGCCCATGTGTCACAACCGCTGAGCCTGCGCTCTCGAGCCCATGCTTCGCAACCAGAGAAGCCATCGCAATGAGAAGGCCAAGCACTGCAACTAGCAAGTAGCCCGCATGTAGCAATCAAGATCGGGTGCAACCAAAAACAAACAAAAAATAACCTTTTCTTTTAATTGATGTCTACAACTGGGTACTTATTTCCCTTGTGGCTCACAGGGTAAAGCGTCTGCCTACAATGCAGGAGACCCAGGTTCAATCCCTGGGTCGGGAAGATCTCCTGGAGAAGGAAATGGCAACCCACTCCAGCATTCTTGCCTGGAAAATGCCATGGACAGAGGAGCCTGGTAGGCTACAGTCCATGGGGTCGCAAAAAGTTGGACACGACTGAGTGACTTCACTTTCACTTTCAATTAAGGTTACAAGATCAAGGCCTTAATCTGTGTATTCAGGGTCTTGAACTTTTAAAAATTAGTATAATGATAATGCAGAGAAGGCAATAGCACCCCACTCCAGTATTCCTGCCTGGAAAACCCCATGGATGGAGGGAGGAGCCTGGTGGGCTGCAGTCCATGGGGTCTCGAAGAGTCGGACATGACTGAGTGACTTCACTTTCACTTTTCACTTTCATGCATTGGAGAAGGAAATAGTAACCCACTCCAGTGTTCTTGCCTGGAGAATCCCAGGGACGGGGGAGCCTGGTGGGCTGCTATCTATGGGGTCGCACAGAGTTTGACACGACTGAAGTGACTTAGCAGCATAATGATAATGATTCATTAGTAAAATAATACAGTGGTTCTCAAAGTTTGGTCCCTCGATCAATAGTATCACTTATGAACTTGTAAGAATTATTTATTACATTCCTGGGTCTCACCCCAGACTTATTGACTCAAATACTAGATTTGGGGACCAGCAATTTATAGTTTAACAAGCCTTCCAGGTAATCCTGATGCACGCTAAATTTAGGAACTCCAACAGTGGTTCTGGTAATAAGTTTTTCATCACTAGCTTGAATTCAGTTCCACCTGATCAAGTGTGAAGACGTATGAATGTTGGAAATAGGACACTAAAATACTGAAACCCAACCTTTACGCCTGGAGACAAGTGCACCTATGACCAAGCCCACGAATTACAAAGACACTATGTGATTTACAGCTGATGTAGTTCAAAGTTATTGCACATTTACTTGACTATCTACTATGCATGGTTGCAGGGTTATTTATAAAGTTTGTATAACTTTAAACTTTTTACAAAACAACATTTTTTATAATTATGCAAGCTTGCAAAGTGAAAATAAAGCTTGTTTGTCTGAAAAACAGAAAGAAAGTCAACCTGTGGTAGATAATGTGAAAGGAGAAGGCAATGGCACCCCACTCCAGTACTCTTGCCTGGGGAATCCCATGGACGGAGGAGCCTGGTAGGCTACAGTCCATGGGGTCTCGAAGAGTCGGACACAACTGAGCAACTTTCCTTTCATTTTCACTAATGAGCCTAAGATCTTAAATCCTAAAATCTTGACATGATTATCTGATTCCCTGTATTCCAACCCTAAATTATTTTTTTAATTTTATTTTTAGTTAGAGGATTATTACTTTAAATATTGTGATGGTTTCCAACATAGATCAACACGAATTAGCCACATGCATACACATATCCCCTTCCCTCTCAACCCTAAATTCTTATTTACCAGAACTCAATTTCACTCAGGCATTTTTAATGGAACATAATTCAGTACACTGCTCTTAAGTGTTTACATGTAATTTTTGATAAAATTTTACAAAGCACTGAATTATATAATTCTGAAAGGAGCAAAGTTCAAATATATGTAACCATGGTTACAAATACAGTATTTAAAATACAGTCAAGAGAAAAGAGAAATTCTTTTAGGAAACTTTTTTAAGACCAATATTCAGGTTTAGCTCTTTTTAAGGTAAAAAAATAAAATTTAAAAGTATTTAACTTCCGTAATGAGTAAAAACAGCACACAGATGTCAAGACTGTGCTCTCACTATACTGATTAAGTGTAACACATCTCTAAATAAACTAACTGGGTAAGGAACATTCCTGTACATAGTATGAGAAGGAAGGAGAAAGTAATTTTTTTTTAAGTAACAAACTATCTCAGGAAACAAAAACTTTAAGAAACCACATAAAAATAAACTAGATATCAACTTAAATAATTTATATGTTAGAGATTAGGAAGTGTTGACTCTCAAATTATCTGCTATACCTTCCAGGCATACTAAATCAAAAGTTTTCAAGTCCTAAACAACATAATTTTGAGGCTCATCCCCTAAACAAGACTCTCTTTCAAAAGATTTAACTCTTAACTACAAAACACATTTTACACATAGAAAAAAACTAAGAATCACTTTGCTCCACGATCTTTTTAGATTTTACCTATATTGATTTCTCCTTCTGCTAAAGATGTATCTAAGACACCTGCCCTGATGGTAATACCAAGAGCAAGATTAAACTTAATAAAAGAGGCAGGTTAAGGCAAGCTACTTAAATCACAAGTTTAAATTCTATAATTATTTTGTATAAGGAACATAAACCTGGGAATTGCTTCTCCACAAGTCTATCTGGCTCCTTCCTTCCAACATCTGTACAGGCTGAAATCCCATGACCTTCACCTCCTACCTCAGCACTGCTAGTCACTCCTCCGCTGAAACTCACAAGGCTGCGTCACAGCAATTAGAAGCAGAGGCCACAGAGCTGATGGATCTGGATTTGAAACCCAGGTCTGCAAGTTCAAATTGCTAGCTATATGTTCTTAGAAAATGTTGTGAAGCTGTTTCTTCTGTCATGAAACTGGCTTATTACTACCCATGCATAGGGACTGTTGGTGAGGAATAAATTTAAAAAGCAGTAAAAATCCTTGGCACAGTGCCTGACATATAGCACACATTCAGTAAATGGTAACAATGATAATCAAAACAATGACTGTCAACAGAAAGACAAATACCACATGCTATCACTTACATATGGAATCTAAAACATGACACAAATGAACTTATCTACTAAAGAGACAGACTCACAGACATAGATATCAGACGTGCGGAGGCGGCGGGAGAGGGGATGCACTCAAAGCTCAGTGTTGGCAGATGTAAACTACTGCATACAGAACAGAAAAACAATCAGGTCCTACTGTACAGGGAAATATAGTCAATATCTTGTAATAAACCACAATGGAAAAGAACATGAAAAAATAAATATATACATACATGCATAACTGAATCACGTTGCTGCACAGCAGAAATTAACACAACATTGTAAACCAACTAAACTTGAATAGAGTAAAAAACAAAGGTGACAAAATAATATTCTTTTCATGTAGAGCCTATTAAAAATCTTCCCAGTTGATTTTTCTCTCTTCCACTCATTTTTTAACTTAATATACACCTACTAGGCTGTATAAATTGCCAATATCCATTGGATCATAGAAAAAGAGAATTACAGAAAAACATCTACTTCTGCTTCACTGACTACGCTAAAGCCTTTGACTCTGTGGATCACAACAAGCTGTGAAAAATTCTTTAAAAGATGGGAATACCAGACTACCTTACCTGTCTGCCATGAAACCTAAATGCAGGTCAGGAAGTAACAGTTACAACCCAACACAGAACAAAGGACTGGTTCCAAATTGGGAAAGATGTATGTCAAGGCTGTATATTGTTACCCTGCTTATTTAACTTACATGCACAGTACATCATGCGAAATGCTGGGCTGGATGAAGCACAATCTGGGATCAACATTGCCAGGAGAAATATCAATAACCTGAGATATGCAGATGAAACCACCCTCATGGCAGAAAAAGAAAAGCTAAAGAGCCTCTTGATGAAAGTGAAAGAGGAGAGTGAAAAAGCTGGTTTAAAACTCAACATTCAAAAAAAATGAAGATCATGGCACCCAGTCCCATCAGTTCAGTGCAGTCGCTCAGTCGTGTCTGACTCTTTGCAACCCTATGAATCGCGGCACACCAGGCCTCCCTGTCCATCACCAACTCCCGAACTTCACTGACACTCACGTCCATCGAGTTGGTGGTGCCATCCAGCCATCTCATCCTCTGTCGTCCCCTTTTCCTCCTGCCCCCAATCCCTCCCAACATCAAAGTCTCTTCCAATGAGTCAACTCTTTGTGTGAGGTGGCCAAAGTACTGGAGTTTCAGCTTTAGCATCATTCCTTCCAAAGAAATCCCAGGGCTGATCTCCTTCAGAATGGACTGGTTGGATCTCCTTGCAGTCCAAGGGACTCTCGAGAGTCTTCTCCAACACCACAGTTCAAAAGCATCAATTCTTCAGTGCTCAGCTTTCTTCACAGTCCAACTCTCACATCCATACATGACCACTGGAAAAACCATAGCCTTGACTAGACTGACCTTTGTTGGCAAAGTTGTCTCTGCTTTTCAATATGCTATCTAGGTTGGTCATAACTTTCCTTCCAAGGAGTAAGCATCTTTTAATTTCATGGCTGCAGTCACCATCTGCAGTGATTTTGGAGCCCCCCAAAATAAAGTCTGACACTGTTTCCACTGTTTCCCCATCTATTTCCCATGAAGTGATGGGACCAGATGCCATGATCTTCGTTTTCTGAATGTTGAGCTTTAAGCCCATCACTTCATGGCAAATACAGGAGAAAACAATGGAAACAGTGACGGATTGTTTTCATGGGCTCAAAAATTACTGCAGATGGTGACTGCAGCCATGAAATTAAAAGACGTTTGCTCCTTGGAAGAAAAGTTACGACAAACTTAGAAAGCTTATTAAAAAGCAGAGATATTATTTTGCTGACAAAGGTCCGTACAGTCAAAGCTATGGTTTTTTTCAGTCGTCACGTATGGATGTGAGAAAGTTAGTTGCTCAGTAGTGTCTGACTCTTTGCGACTGCGTGGACTGTAGCCTGCCAGGCTCCCCTGTTAACGGAATTCTTCAGAGAATACTTAAATGGGTTGCCATTTCCTTCTCCAGGGGATTTGCCCAACCCAGGGACTGAACCATTTGAGCCACCATGGAATCCCAAATGGATGTGAGAGCTGTACCATAAAGGATGAGCACCAAAGAATTGATGCTTTTGAACTGTGGTGTTGGAGAAGACTCTTGAGAGTCCCTTGGACTGCAAGGAGATCCAATCAGTCCATCCTAAAGGAAATCAGTCCTGAATATTCATTGGAAGGACTGATGCTGAAGCCAAAACTCCAATACTTTGGCCAGAGCTGACTCATCAGAAAAGACCCTGATGCTGGGAAAGATTGAAGGTGGGAGGAGAAGGGGACGACAGAGGATGAGATGGTTGGATGGCATTACTGACTCAATGAACATGAGTTTGAGCAAACTCCAAAGGCTGGCGTGCTGCAGTCCATGGGGTTGCAAAGAGTCCAACACAACTGAGTGACTGAGCACACACGTGGCAGCCAATGTTAGGTAGGCATTTAGGGGGAGGAGATACTTCTTGGATCCTGTGTGGATCACAATAAACTGTGGAAAATTCTTCAAGAGATGGGAACACCAAACCACCTGACCTGCCTCTTGAGAAACCTATATGCAGGTCAGGAAGCAACCATTAGAACTGGACATGGAACAACAGACTGGTTCCAAATAGGAAAAGGAGTACGTCAAGGCTGTATATTGTCACCCTGCTTAGTTAACTTCTATGCAGAGTACATCATGAGAAACTCTGGGCTGGAAGGAGCACAAGTTGGAATCAAGATTGCCAGGAGAAATATCAATAACCTCAGATATGCAGATGACACCACCCTTATGGCAGAAAGTGAAAAGGAACTAAAAAGCCTCTTGATGAAAGTGAAAGAGGAGAGTGAAAAAGTTGGCTTAAAGCTCAACATTCAGAAAACGAAGATCATGGCATCTGGTCCCATCACTTCATGGGAAATAGATGGGGAAACAGTGGAAACAGTGTCAGACTTTATTTTGGGGGGCTCCAAAATCACTGCAGATGGTGACTGCAGCCATGAAATTAAAAGATGCTTACTTCTTGGAAGGAAAGTTATGACCAACCTAGATAGCATATTGAAAAGCAGAGACATTACTTTGCCAACAAAGGTCAGTCTAGTCAAGGCTATGGTTTTTCCAGTGGTCATGTTGGATGTGAGAGTTGGACTGTGAAGAAGGCTGAGCACTGAAGAATTGATGCTTTTGAACTGTGGTGTTGGAGAAGACTCTTGAGAGTCCCTTGGACTGCAAGGAGATCCAACCAGTCCATTCTGAAGGAGATCAGCCCTGGGATTTCTTTGGAAGGAATGATGCTAAAGCTGAAACTCCAGTACTTTGGCCACCTCACGCGAAGAGTTGACTCACTGGAAAAGACTCTGATGCTGGGAGGGATTGGGGGCAAGAGGAGAAGGGGATGACAGAGGATGAGATGCCTGGATGGCATCAATGACTCGATGGACGTGAGTTTGAGTGAACTCCGGGAGTTGGTGATGGACAGGGAGGCCTGGCGTGCTGCGAATCATGGGGTCGCAAAGAGTCAGACACAACTGAGCAACTGAACTGAACTGATACTTCTTGAAAAATGAGGAAGAAAGAATCCTTGTCCTCAAAGAACTGACCAACCAGGAAAATAGAAATAACTATGTTAAGTGCTATAAAAGCCACATAGATACCATGGGTAACCAGAAGAAAAAACATCTTGTCACACTAACCAGGACAGGTTTCCTAGAAGAGAGGGTAGTTCAGTCTTAGATAAGTGTTCACAGATGAAATGAAAATAATACTCCAAGCAGAGAAAATAGGAAGATGCAGAGACACTCATAAAAGTATATACACATGTACACATACACAACACACAAAATGCATAAATATATACACTGCACACAACATCAGTTTTTAGTTACAATTTTTAGTTACAAGTGAAGGAAGTCAGTATTTATACAGAATCTAACTAGCAAAGTACCTTATACTACAAAGATAATAAACAAAAGAGAAACTGCTTAATGATAAAGCAAGATTTCCCAACCTTGGCCCCACTGACCTTTCGGACCAGATAATCCTCAGTTGCAGGGTGCTGTCCTGCACCATGACTACACCTGGCCTCGACCCACTGGATACTAGAGCACCCCCTCACACACGCCTCCCTGGCTGTGATCACCACAAACAACATCTAGATATTGCCAAATGTTCCCTGAGGCTACTGCTATGTGCTAAGCAGTGTTCTATGCTTCTCATCTATTATCTCATTTAACCTAACAACATAGTATCAGTGAGGTAGTTTTTATTTTCTCCATCTTACAAATGAAGAAACTGAGGCCGAGGGTTAAAAAGCTTGCCAAAAAATCACACAGCCAGCCTGCATGGAACCCTACACAGAGCTCCGGTCCCTACTATAAGCACAATTCCATTGTCTCTTATTCACGTTTCAGCCTTTTTCATCTGATACTTGAAAATATTATCTGGAAGTAAAAACTATAATAATCCACACAAGTGTAAGTTAAATAAAAAGACTCAACCTCAACTCAGGACAAATTAACAAGTATTTTTTAAGCACTAACTGTATGTATGCACAGTACCAACTTTAGGAACTAGATATGTGCTATTAGGGTGCTCCTGCCACAAAGCCTCTGAAGCACAGCAACAGGAGCAAACACCAAAGACCCACAGGTGAAGACCCGCAGGGCTGGTCAGTGGAGGCTCAGACATAGGAGGACAAACACCGAATTTCACAGGATGAGAGACGGGTCATCTGCTCTGCTTTTACGTATTCTGTACCCTTCAACCAGAATGTAAGCCTCAAGAGGGCACGGATTACAATGTTCTGTTCACTTAGATCAATGCCTGGCACAGTAAGTGTTCAATGAACATCACTGCTGAATAAAAGCAGTATTCAAAGGAGTGACATATTCAAAAACAAAGGTCACAAGGGCCTTGAGCAACACAAAAATAACAATAATAGTATAATATTTATTACTCTTGCAATAATGACCATTTATTGAGCACTAACTCTGAGCCAGACACTGTGATCCATTATCTTAACCCTCTTAACCTCTAAGAGAGAGGTACTATTATCATCATCTCAGTCTTACAGGTTCACATACTGAACAAATAACTTGCCCAAGGTCACAAAGCAGCTCAGATGGAACCTGGGGCTGTTAACTCCAAGGCCTACCTCTCAGCTACTCTGTCACATACAGAGAATCACAAATACCCTTCTTGGGCAAAGCTAGGGAAATGTGGCCAATGAGGGGAATGTGGTCCATGAGGAAAAACAATGAAACAGAACAAAAAGGAAACTCCAACATACTCAAAAACTGTGTGTCCGCCCCTCCTCGAGCAGGTACTATGGAAATTTTCCCACCCTAGAATACACAGATTATCCCACACAGATTAAGACTTCAATGGTTTAAATAATCCAGATGTTGAAAAACTAGGAACTAGAGTCAAGCATCTAATCGACATTTCAAAGGGTGGTAGATAACAAGTGGTAACACCCCACGTCCACAACCCAGAGAAATAACAGGGTGTGGCCTCTGACTAAGGCTCATCTCAACAAGTCCTGGGCCTTCTCCCCAACCTGCTGCTTCGTTCCCTCCTTCACTGGGTGTCTCCCCTCCTCTGCACATCCCATCTCTCCTCTCCTCCTAACAGGCCTTTATAAAACTTGTAAATCTTTTGTTTCCTACTCTAAATTTCTAATATAGTGAGTTAAAATTTCCATATTTCTCTAATTAAAAAAAAAGCCTACCTATGTAATATTCAGGTAGAAAAAAATGTTCCCCATTTATTACAGCTGCATTCCAAAGGTTGTATTATCAAAGTCACCCCATCAATGAAGAGACCACCAATCATGCAAAAGAAAGCTAATGACCCATGTATTTATTTATATAGCCTCTGATATTACAGACATAATAAACAAACAGGAAGAAATTAAACTCACTAGGAAGACTATGCTCTTCTCCCACCTATCCAGTAACCTATTCATAACCATAATTCTTTCTAAAAATGTCTAAAATGGAAAGAAGCATAACTCCAGAATTAAAACTCCAATTGCAACCACCAAAGAAAAATATTTAAGAGATTGAATTTGTTTAAAAATTAAAATATTCGTTAAATTACTTAACCAGAGATCCACTAATATATGTCAATCTAATTTCTGCATGAGAACGAGGACAACAGTTGGCAAGAAAAACAGTGCTAAGGAACGTATCTCAGTCTTTTCTTTCTGCCTTCAGATTGTTTTCATACACTTATCTTAAACATACAGTTCTATTAAATAAACAAACTATGAAGATATAGGCAAACTGTTCTCAAAATAGAAATACTTTCCAAATACAAAAAACTATCAAGAAGCATTTATTTCTTGAACTGGCCAATAGAAGAGTGATTCTGCCAAGTAAAGGAAAAGTTATTTCTGAAAGCTGATCCTGCATTTAATAAATATTAAGCATGAAAAGGGAATATCCCTTCCTCCCTCTCATCATTTTAGAAAAAGAAGAAAGCTAAAAATTTAGTTAAAACAAAATCACCTAAATAAAATTCCTTCCATCTTAATTTAAGATGTACTGATACAAATAAAACTTATTAAATTTCATGATTTTTTCAAAGTTTTTTATTCTCAAGTGTTAGAGATGGACAATTAAATGGCTTGATAACCCAATTACATACTGCTATTTCTAAATGGACAATATAAACCATAGTCACTTTCAGACATAATCAATAAATTATTCCAAAAAGAGTCCTTTCTAATCTAAGCACTATTGAGGTCTTTAGGGATAAATTCAAGTTCTAGTTATGTTTAAATAAGTCTTTCTTTTCTATAAATAATAAGCACAGCAGTTCTGCCATTTCTTTAAGATTTTTTTAAATAAAAATGTTAATGAATCATACACTGTTTCAGAGGCTTTTGAAAACACTGCAGAATTACTTTAGAATAATTTGTTAAACTCAAGGCTGAATTTACGTGTTGGGCAATATAAAGCCTGACATTAGCCTTCTGTCTATGTTATACTTTAAAAGATCTTTACCTTTTATCTTTTATACTTTAAAAGATAGTAAGTTAACAGTCATGGGTCATCTTACTATATGCCAGGCACTGGAAGAGCTTCGCATATGTTTTACATTATCCCATTTAATCCTAACAACAACCCTGTTTAAGACACATCCCCATCAACAGGTGATGAAGTCGATAGCAAAAGGCTAAGTAGCTTGTCCTAGGCCACAAAGGTAAGGAAAGTATTGCCTAACTAACAGGGCTTCTGCTTCCAGAGCATCAATGTATTTTATGAGAGAAATGAGAAATTAGCAACATGTTGTGTGTTCCAGGTATGTATAATAGTTTCTACCATTAGACAGTTCTAAGTTACCCACCATTGTAAGTGGTGCTGGAGAAGACTCTTGAGAATCCCTTGGACTGCAAGGAGATCAAGCCACTCAATCCAAGAGGAAATCAACCTTGAATATTCATTGGAAAGACTGATGCTGAAGCTCCAATACTTTGGCCAGCTAATGCAAAGAGCTGACTCATTGGAAAAGACCCTGATGCTGGGAAAGATTGAAGGCGGGAGGACAAGGGGACGACAGAGGATGAGATGGTTGGATGGCATCACTGACTCAACGGTCATGAGTTTGAGCAAGCTCCAGGAGATGACAGAGGAAAGGAGGACCAGCGTGCTGCAGTTCGTGGGGCCGCAGAGAGTTGGACAAGACTGAGCGGCTGAACAACAACGTTAGTGGGGCAAGTCCTTCTCAGACCTAGAGATGTTGTGCAAAGGTCTATTACTACCTGCTAACTGCCTAAAAAGCATGCCATCCTAAAAGTCTCACTAAGATACATACTTTCTTCCAAAAACAAACCAGCAATTTGTTTTGACACTTCCCATCTGGCCTAACATATATTGATGGGTTCAGGATCTTGTCCTATGGTGAATCTCTCAGAAGAACGCCCAAGTGATATTAAAAAATACTTTGCACCACTATCTTTTTAATAGGTCCTAAATTCCACAGCAGCCATGAAGGAGCATCTAGCATGACTCGTGTGCACACAGACACACACACAGCTCATGCAACCTCCTGCCTAAAGCCACCAGATTTCCAGTAGCTAACCTTCAGCTGGAAAAACAGGGCGGAGGCGAAACAGCAAAGCAACAGAAACCGCACAGTATCTGACTGAGCTACAATCCATCCCTTAGGTGAAGGGGAAGAGAGCAAAAAAACAAGATACCAAGCAATAACATCTGTTGCATTTTGTTCATTACTTTTCAACATCCAGCATCGCAGGATAATACAACACAAACATATTTTCTTCTATTAGCTTACAGTTTTAGAGAAATCAGTTGTTACTCAAAACTTTTTAAGGGAACATTTTAGAAAAACTGCTATACATTCTGTCACTCAATATCCAAATCAAGCACAGATATTCCCTCAAGTATTTCGCAATTCTGATGACAGACTAGGACGAACTGCTAACTATACATGTGTGTAAAAGTGTAATTATTAGAAAATATATATCCCATAGTGTTCAGAAAACGTCCAGCAGATTTAGAAAACACTCTAAACCTGTTGTAAAAGGGATGAGGATACAGTATCAATGAGATATCACAAGAAAGTAGCCAAAATCTACTACACTGAGGCATCAGACAGACTGGCTTGCCACTGGGTAGGGAAAAGACACAAAGTAGAAATGTTTAACAGCAGGAGTCCATTATTTGGAAACAACTTTACTCATCTGTTGGTAATGACAATTCAGCTACAAGTAAAAAAAAAAAATTATACACCTCTCTTCCCTAGTCCACTGAAAGTGTCACCAATATAGAATATTTCTATTTGGAATATTTGCAGATAGGAGACAGACACCTTGTGTCTTTTAAACTGCCACTAATCCTTAAGCTTGAAATAAAAGGAAGACTTGAAAAGAGCAAAGAAACAATCCTCTCCTAATGAATGAGAAAGCAAGGTCACAGTAACCTTTCTAAAAGGTATACTAAAATTGTCAGGCTGTGTAAAATTGTCAGACTCCTTTTTTAAAAGAAGAGGAACTGAAGTTATCAATTACATGTAGAAACATTATGTAAAGTAAAAGCAGGTTTGAAACTAAAAAGTGGTCACTACTGCAAGAATAATCCCTTCCCCTGCCTGAGATAAATAAGTCCTATGAAACCAGGGTAAAAATATACCACCATCCAATATTAACAAATGAAACAAAAGTTTTGATATTAGCTATGATGCAACATTGAACAAAATGAACTGTCCTTTCTAAACAACACATTTGAGATTTATTTGTTGGGTGAATCTATAACCCATGCTACATTTAACCTTAAGAACACAGCAAAACTTTTTAAAGTACACAATTAAGTGATTTAAGTGATCAGTTAAGATCTAATACTTGAAATTAACAAAAATTGTGGAGCCAGTAATTCTACCCACTGAAGGGCATTGCAAAAAGATCACCAAAGCTTTAAGAAACAGAAGGGTCAAACTTTAAGGATCTTAAGGTTTGATTAGCACTTTCACCTGATTCAAACAAACCATGAACAATTCTAATTTTACATCTAAAGTAAATGCTGTACAGCTTATTTTCAGAACCTTTCAAAATTATACTCACAAGTTTCTTCAAAGATACTTCAGAGATGCTTCTGGCCCCGATACACAGCCAGTATATCACCATATGGCACCTTATATGCTATGGTGTCTTTGAATGAGAAATTCAGCAGTCCCTACTCTTTGGTTGCATCCCTTTACAGATGGCATTGCCTCCACTCCTCAGCCCATAGGTTTCATCACTGTGGAGGCAAAAGGACCTTTGAATAGAAGACTCTGCAGGATCATTTTAAGACAGCCTCCAAGAAATACATCTCATTGAGAAAGCAGAGACCAGCTAAAATAGCCAGTCCCAGCTCTGTAGTGGAAGGAAGCTCACACATGTCAGTGGACTTGGCAGTGTTTTATACCAGGGATCCCTAAACTACCAGCCAAACCCAGTCTACCTGGTTTTTATGTATATGGTTTTATTAGAACACAGTCACACACATTCACTTACATACTGTCTGTGGCTGCGTTCACACTTCAACAGCAGAACTGAATCTTTGCAACAGAGCCCATATGGTTCACAAAATCTAAACTATTTACTAACTGGCCCTTCACAAAGAAAAGTTTGCCAACCCCTCCTCTGCACAATGAGATGCTGGAGGGAAACACAAGGTTTCTCCAAGAACCACCTTCAAGTATGCGAATTGGGCTGCTGCTAACTACATGTGGGCTTGGGATCACCCAATGTTTAAACACACACACACACAACTCTTTTATTCATCCCAAATGAGTCCCAAAGTTGCTAAGGCAGAGCACACTCCCTACTACAAGCCCCATCTTCCCCACTGTCTTTACTAGTAGATCAAGTCAACCCAAAAAGGCCCTTTAAAGTTCATCAAAACACGACTCCACCTGCAGAAAAAATGTGGAAACTAGAGGGTGAGAGGAGAAGGCAATGGCACCCACTCCAGTACTCTCGCCTGGCAAATCCCATGGACGGAGGAGCCTGGTGGGCTGTAGTCCATGGGGTCGCTACGAGTCGGACACGACTGAGTGACTTCACTTTCACTTTTCACTTTCATGCATTGGAGAAGGAAATGGCAACCCACTCCAGTGTTCTTGCCTGGAGAATCCCAGGGACGGGGGAGCCTGGTGGGCTGCCGTCTATGGGGTCACACAGAGTTGGACACGACTGAAGCGACTTAGCAGCAGCAGAGGGTGAGAAGAGAAGGCACACACGGCACACATCCCAAGTCCTGGAGCCACCTCAGATGCAGCACCCTGCCTGAACAGCTACGGCCATTCTCACTACTGCTCTGAGGAAGAAGCCAAAGAAGCTACTAAGACGGTGATCAAACGAAGGAGCACAAAAAAGCGCCATAATGTATTTCCTACCTCATAATCCTTAATCCTTGTTAGATGCTGATGATGCTGTGCTGTGCTCCGTCGTGTCCAATTCTTAGGAGGCCCCACAGACTGTAGCCCACCAGGCCACTCTGTCCATGGCATTTCCCAGGCAAGAGTACTGGAGTGGGTTGCCATTTCCTTCTCCAGGGGATCTTCCTGACCCAGGGATCAAACTGCATCTCCTGCATTGGCAGGTGGATTCTCTACTATTGCATCACCTGGAAAGGCCTTGTTAGAGAATAGCCTATATGCAACTTTCACTGCAAAAATTTTTAATATTTTTAATTTCTTAAAGATCAGTCTTCCAGTGCCTATAAATGCTTCGAAGATGTCTAAATTCTTTTAAGTGCCAAATTGGTTTTTGCTTGTTTTTTAATAGAAAGGTTTTTAAGGCATTTTCAGCATGCTGTGCCAACACAGGGATATCCCCTCCATTGTATGGGACACAAAGACACTCACCAACTGCAGCAGGGGAAGTAGCCTTCTCTGCCAGCTATTTTTAGCACCACTTCATCATGTTAAAGACCAAACTTAGGATAATAATGAAAGGCAAACTTTTAAAAAGATGAATTTGATGAAACAGATCTGTCCCTTCTTGTATAAGTTCCTTAAAACTGAAATTTTATATATTCTTCTGAACTTAAATCTCAAAGGACCTATATAGCCTATGAAGAGCTTGTTAGCTATTTCAAAGATAACCATATGCCCTAAGACTGAACTAGCGGCCATGTTTAAAGCTCATTCCTTCCTTTTCAATTTCAACTCTCATTCACTTTCAGTCTCATCCATTCTTTGTTCTTCCTGTATCTTTGCTAACAAATTCCCCTCCTCCCAAGTAAATGTACCCATTTTTCGGCTCATTCTCTCCACAAACACTATAGAGAGACCACAGTACTTAATAATGACTCCAGTTTTCAGCATATTACTCACCATTGTACTGTTTTGAAACTGCATCGGTATCCAACTTGAACCCTAAAATGTAATGTCCAAAACAAAGTCCATTGCCCCATTTTAAATTACTGTTTATAAGAAACCACTAGTACCATACTAACATACTGGGAGCATCTTCTCCTCCACTCTTGCATCTGTTACAGCCCTTCAGTTGACTGTGGTGTAAAAATGTTAGTTGCCTAGAACACTAAAATCCTAATCCAAGTGAAATGCCTCTTGGCCTAAAATACAATTTATCCTCAATGGTCTAAAACTACCCTCTCAAAAACACTACTCTCAATTCATTCTTCGGACTGTAAACGTGTATCCACACAAACTGGCCCTAAGCCTACTCAACAAATTCCCACTGTATTCCCCTAAGTTAACTTCCTAATTACATGCGTCCCTCACACCCTCCAGTTCCAAGAGTTCAAAACACTTTATCTCCACCTGTTCTTTTCTTCCTAAAAAAACACCTTCCCCTGACTGAGATACTCCAGTAAGTTCTGTATAGTCCAACATCAACATCTAATGAAATCTGTCCAAATAAATTTACATCTATAAGGCACCAAACAGCAGCCAACATAGTGGTCATGGATGGAAACTAGTCCATTCTCCCTTTCCTACAATTCTGTGCAAGTTCCATTGCCTCTGCCGCCCAGACACAAAAGCATCTCAAAGGCAGGGACCCTCAAATATTTTGCTGTTTTTTGCTACTCAAATATGCAATAAAATACCATGATTTTTAACCAATGTATAGTCAAAACAATACAAGTCTTAAAGTTGTAAACAACTTTCATGGAGTATAATATACGCTCAGATTAGTTTGTTGCTCTGTCCTCCTTTCCACCCCACCAAAATAAGCCTATGCAAAACTACATTTCTCTTCCTCCTATCTTTCTAAAGTATGGAATATATGACTTCCTCAAGGTCACAAAATAACAGATCTACAGACATTCAATGCTGACTCCACATCTAATACTACATACACTGCTCAATATTTTGATGTCAGTATCTATTTAAAAGAGAATTTAAGACTTCTAACAAAAGCATAACAAGAACAAGGCATACAAAGAGAAACAAAACAAAACACCTGGAGAAGTCCCAGAGGAGGGCAAAGTGATGATGAGCGTGGAAGAAATCATTCTAAGACAGACAAAAAGTCAGGAAAATGATGGTAAAGAGAAGCAATCAACATCTACAAAACCAGGAAAAGATGAACGCCAGCTTGTTCTAGCAGTTCTCAAAACACAAATTTGGGATGTGTCTTGAAACTTGAGACAGGTTTGGGAGAAATAAATGAACCGTTACCTAATTCAGAGGCTAATAAACTTGTAGAATTCATTTCTTCAAAAGACAAACAATTCAGGATGAAAAGTGTTTCGAGAAAGTTTTTAAAAAGATCCTGAATGAAAAGAGCATAGATAACCGCATTCCCACAAACTTTCTACATTCATTCCCACTAAGCCCCTCTCAGCAGTGGCTTCAGAGAGTGTGAGTTCACACAGCTGTCTGGAGGGGCCCTAATTCTTAGTACTGCCTATGTTCTGTTAAATAAAATTCCACCGTACGCTTATGGTCTGTACAAATATATGAAATGTTAATTACTTTTCCTGCACCTTAATTTGGCACACAGAGAGGATATCCAAACCACAAATAAAAGATTTTACAGACTTCACTTTTAAAATAAAGGAAGAGGAAAAACATTCTTCTTCAAAGAATTAAACATCAGAAGTTTCTCCTCACTGTATAGAGAAGCATGAGATAAATAAGCAAAGCTTCAAGTCATCAAGTAGGACATATGCTACCAAAAAAAGCGCTTAAGGAAAAATTTAGTAACTTTTTTTACTGGTTAAAGTACTAAATTCTCTCCCCCAAATCAGTTGCGATTCATAAGAACCCAGAATTTCCTGAGTAACTGCAATCTGTTAGTATCCTCCGGATACACAGGAATTACACCCAGGAAACGAGAAGGTAAAAAAAATAACTCCTACACCAGTTGCTCCTGAAATGAAATCTCTCAAAGAAGACTGACCAAAAAAAGTTTTACTTTCAGGGGTTCACAGTGTCAGAGCTTCCCCCTTGGGAACCCAAATGAGTTGCCCAGAGCCAAAAACTACAGCGCAGTTTCCCACCCGGTGTACCAGGAAAAGAGATATTACAGAGATGTCCTTTGTGCGCATATAGACTCGGGCTTCCTCAATTTCCTTTTGCTAATTACTGGCCAGAAAGGTGCAAGTGTCCACTTTGAAGAAAGAACTCCTCGAAGAGAAACCTGTGCGTATTCCACGTACCCAGCGCTAAAGGTCACAAAACACAGGGCTGCCGGATGCCTCTCCCGGCAGCGAGGACTAAGGTACCCCTCTCATCTACACACTCCCAACACTCCTGGAAAACATCGGCCAAACTCCAGAGGACGCCCCAGCATCCTCCCCATTTCTACAGCCCCCCCCCCAACTCCCCTTCCCGGGGAACTCACACTTTAGAGAAGAACCGGCGGCGCTGAGAAAGCGGGCTGTTTCCTGTCCTCCTAGGGACCGAGGCGGCAGCCGCGGCAGCTCCGGCGCGTTGCTGAGCAAGAAGCGGGGCTGGGACCGCCAAGCCGGGCGGCCACCCGGGTCTCTTCCGCGCGGCCGGAGCAGAGGCGGCAGCGGCGGCCCGGCTTACCTCCTCTTTTCCTCTTCCTGGGTCTCTTCAGGCTGGGTCTTCTGCCCGTCCCGGGCCACTTCTCCCCGACAGTCCCGTTTGGGAGGCTCCGGATTTTTGTTTTATAAAGTTTCTTCTGGGCGGAGGCTGCGGCCGGCCCCCCGGGTCCCCCCCGGCCCCGCCGCCCTCGGGGCTGGGGCAGGGAGGGGGCTCTAAGAACTCCTCCCGGAGTCCTTGCCGAGGAGCCGGGGGGCCGGCGACGGGCCGAGAACGGAGACCCCCCGAGGGGGCAGAGGGGCGGGGGAGGGAAGGGAAGGACGGCGGCGTCGGTCCCGCTGTCCCCGCCGCCCCGGCCGCCGCTTCACATCGGGGTCCCCGCCCCCCCAGCCGGGGGGCGTCTGCCCGGCGTGGAGCCCCGGCTCATGCACTCCGCGGCGAGATGCTACGGCCCCGGGCGGGTGGCCGAGGCGGCGGCGAGGTGGGGGACCCGGCCGGCTCCGCTCGGCGCCGCCCCCGCTCCCGGCTCCCGCATGTGTCGCTGCGGCTGGGACCCCCGCCCTCCACCTTGGGGGTCCCTCGCCCCGCGCCCCGGGACCAACAGAAGCTCCGGCCCCTCCTCAGCGTCCTCTCCCCGCGGAGCAGCGGACTAGTCCCGGTCCGAGGTAGCCACCTCCCTGCCCCCCAGCCACCGGCTCCGGCTCGGGCTCCGGCGTGTGCAGCCGCGGCTGCCGGCCGGGAAGGTGAGGGGGGGAGAAGAGAGGTGGCCGCGGCTCCCGCCGGCCCAGGTCAGGGCAGAGGTCCTGGCGGCGGCCGGTGCACGGGCGCTGGGTCTCTCAGATGCTCCCTGGCTCTCACGCTCGCGGCGGCGGCGGCGGCGGTAGCGCCCGGAGCTCAGCTCGCTGTCTCCCTCGCTTAGTGCGGGGCTCTCGCCTCACTCCAGAGAGAGGGGCGGGAGGAAAACGGCGCGCAACAATGACGCAAGTCACCTAGCAACCGCTCTCTCCCCCACCCCCTCCCTTCTCTCTCCGCTCGGAGGCTCACTCCTCTAGTCTTTTTTCACCTTTCCGACCACCCCGCCCTAGGCGCCTCTGGCGCGCTCTGATGACGCTCCAAGGGAAGAGGAAGTCGGGCTCGGCGAGCGGGTGGGTGCGCCTCGGGCCGCGGACTCGGTGTTGCTGCCGCCGCCTCTACGGCCGCGTCAGAACAGAAGAGAGGAAGGGGAGGAGCCGCGTGGAGCCTAAGCTGCCGCCTGAGCTTACCCCTGACCCGAGGGCGGTGGAGAGAGCTTGCTCTGTAGCGGTTTCCTTCAGAGCAGGTGGTGACTGCTCCTTGGGGAGCAAGGAGGAGGCCCAGGCCGCGCGGCCATGCTCGGGCGCGCACCACCCGAAGGTGAGGCATTTGGCCCCAAACGGGCCTTCGGAAAGCCCAGCTGCTCGAGAAGTTATCTTACAGCTTGATCTGCCGCACCTGCTCGAGGGCGCGAGCGCCCCACCCTTCCCCTGGTGTGGAGCGACACCAGCGCCCGATGACGCGTGGTCAGGCAGAGCAAATGTTTGATGAATGAATGAATGGCTCCCTCACTCGCGGAGCTCAGAGGAGTTTGACGGAAGTCCAAGCTCTTTGTAAACTGCGTAGCATTTGTAAAGATGCGAGTTGTAACACATCCCTCTTACCCCTCTCCCCCCGAAGGAAATGGGGCTGCGGTTGAAATGAGTCCCAACCTGAGTCTTAAGTGAAAAAAGAGGCGAACTGCTGGGACGAAAGAAGGGAGCCGTCCTCCCAGGGATTGTGGCAGTATTTTTGACTTTTCAGGAAGAGGATTTAGTACTGATTCCCTTTTAGGAATCATTCATGTTTGTGGCTTGGAGCTTTGGAAAGCTGGTATTGGTTGTTAATCGGTGTCCATTACTGTAATCAAGAAATTTTGGCCTGTGTTTCAGGTCTGACTCAAAGGCTATTTCCTTTTTAAAATAAATATTATTACTGTTTATACTGGTTTTCCTACAGGTGTTATCCTGGAAAGTAAATTCAAGTAAAAACTCATGAAGTTGACAGTGTAGTTCTCTAGGACAGGAAATTTTAAGATAAAACGATTTCAGATTCCTCAGAAATCTGTCTTGCACCTGTCCTGATGAATAGTGTGAGAAGGGGATAAAAGCAGGGACGAAAGGAAGCAGATTCCGCGGTTGGGTCTCTGGACCCTGGCGCGCCTTACCTCATCCGGAAGCAGTGATAGTGACTATTACGGATCTTTCTACCTCAGGGGATAGGGGCAGGTTTTTATATAAAGATCTGGAGAGCTCAGAGTTTCTGCCCCTGCTGCCACCACCATATGCAAATACATCAAGGAACCTTGTAACTGGGTAAAATACAAGGGCTCGTTTTTATTAAAATGCTGCAGAAAAAGTAATGGGAGGAGGGGGTGGGGACGGATATTGCCAAAGCAAGAAGAGACTGATAAAGTAGCTCTTGCCCGTTCATCCAAGTTCTAAGAGCCAGGTTAACCCTCCTGTGTTTAAGTTACCCTAGATTTGACTCTCTTCTTATGACTGGTCCCTGCCGGATCCTTCCAGATAAGACTCACAAGGAATCTGAACAGCAAGTGATGGCCCCACATGGCTACATGTGTAAATCGTTTGGGGTTTTGCTCCTCTTCCTAATTTTTTGATGGAAATTGAAGGAATAAAATACACAGATTGAGGGGATTTTGTAAAGCCTAGCACCACAGATTTCTGTTAACTTTGGCTAGAAGAAATGCAAACATCAGAGCTCTGCAACCCAGCAGAGGACACCTCCAGGGCAGTGTGTAACCAACCACATGGAGCTTTTCAGCAGCCTGATTGGTTTTCGTTGTCAGTGGTTCCACCAGAGAACCTTGGTGCTGAGAGGCAGCGTAGCAGGGAGGAGAGCCCTCAGCCAACTACTGATGAACTTCCAGCTGCACTAACTTACTAGGCAAGACCCACCCAGTTCACCACCCGGTATGCTGACTGGAGGAAACAGCTGGAACTGGCGGCTGCAGAACAGGAAGCTCCTACATTGCCAACTTGGTCTGCATCTCTTCAGTGCTTTCATTTCTTACTACTCGAGAGAAGAAAACAACTGGTTCATTCGAAATTCAAAAAAAAGAAATCTGAAGTTTTAGGATACAGAGTTCTTTCCCTGGCTCATCAGTTTGTGTATAATAAGGATCTGGGTAGTATGTTAAAATATAACAGAGGGATATTTGTATAGGGTTCTTTTCTCCTACACTTGAAAGTGAGCTCGTATGAGAAACCATTTTATCAGCTTCATTATCCCACACCAGTAGTTTTTGCTGTAAAAGATTTCATAAGCTAAATTCTCTAGCAGTATTTCTTTCTAGAAATTCCATCTACAATATTCAATTACTTTTAGTGGTTTGATTGTGAAATATGCATTAAAATGCATAAAGCAGTTACTCAGTAAAAGCAGTAATTGTAAAAGAAGCCTCCATGTAACCAACCAGGTCAAGAAATGGAACATTTCCAGCACCCTAGAAGTACCCCAGTGACCTTCCTGAATACAACTCTTTCCCTCCCTTTTTGAGGTAACTGTTATTCTAACTTTAGTGATAGCCATTTCCTTGCTTTTCTCTATAGTTTCATTACAAGCATGTGTATCTCTAAACAACGTATTACTTGGTTTTGCCCTTTGTCTTGGAACAACAGTATGTAACCTGTTTTGATTACAGCTTTTGCTCAACATGTTTTTTAACCCGTCATACGTTGTTTGGGTTGTTCATATAACTGTAGTTTGTTCATTTTAATTGCTGTTTTATGGTGTTCCATTATAGCAATATGGCATAATTTATTTAGCCATTCTATTGTTGATGAATATCTGGGTTGTTTCCAGTTTGAAATTGTTGTAAATACTGCTATAAATATTTCTTGCATATGTATTCCATCACATCTGAGTTTCTGTATGGTGTATACCTGGGAGTAGTTACATGTGTTCTAGATTTGAATGAATAATTCCAAGCTGTTTTCTAAAGTGTTACACTCACACCAGCATTGTATGAACCTCATGTCCACACCCTCAACCACAATCGATATAGTCAGTCCTTTTCTGTCTTGCCAGTCTGGTGGGAGTTTGAGCTTGCATTTCCCTAATTGCTGATGCCGATGAGGACTTTTTCATATATCAACTGGCCATTTGTATTTCTTTTGTGAAATGTGTTATCATTTTCATGCCTAATCACTGAGATACAATTTTCCAATATCCTTATAGTCCATATTTGAATAATATATGTCAGGTAAGGTAATACTACCAAATGAGTTACATTTGGGACAAGTTCTTTCCAAAATAAGAATAATTATATTAATAGTTTGTCTAATTATCTCTTATGAATTTGATGATAAACTTCTTAAGAGTAGGTCTATAAGGCTATATTTTTTACATTCCAAATAATGTCACACTTTGAACTATTAAATCGTTGCTGGAATCCCTCATGGTGCTTTGGTGTGACTTAGTTTTCCTCAAGTATGTAGTCAGATGTTTATTCAATGAACCTGTGTAACTAAACTCTTGCTTTGTATTTTATAGGCAACTATGTAACAAATTGTTTCACCTGCACAAATTTTTTTTCATTTCCATTTTCATTCATTTTATGAAAGTTACAATGGCTTTTTCTTCCCTCCTAGAATTCCTGCTAAAATACATGTTTTCTTTTTCTTTTTAATTTTACCCATTAATATCAAATACATACCATCCATGTCACTACCTGACAAATTTTCCCAAGGTATTCTATTTGCCTATTCTATCATGTTCTTATCTGTCAGTTCTTTGTTTGGAGTGAGTGCTGTTTTAAGATTGGATGAAGAACCACAGAAATTAAATCACTTAACCAGGGTCAGAAGATTAAATAAAAAGGAAGCCTGGACTCAGCCCCAAGTCTTCAAGTAGATTGCTTGCTGTTACATCATACACTCAGGCAGCAAGGGAAATTAGTTCCACTGGTCTATGGAATGTTGTTCACCTCCACATGGCAAACCTCATATTCTACCATTGGATAAGGTTACTTTATTTTAAGCCTAATAGCTCTAGAATCAGATTAAGATTGGTACATATAAAAATAAAAGAATACATTTGAATCAGTTCTAATGAGGTGGATGAAACTGGAGCCTATTATACAGAGTGAAGTAAGCCAGAAGGAAAAACATAAATACAGTATACTAACGCATATATATGGAATTTAGAAAGATGGTAACAATAACCCGGTGTACGAGACAGCAAAAGAGACACTGATGTATAGGACAGTCTTATGGACTCTGTGGGAGAGGGAGAGGGTGGGAAGATTTGGGAGAATGACATTGAAACATGTAAAATATCATGTAAGAAACGAGTTGCCAGTCCAGGTTGATGCACGATACTGGATGCTTGGGGCTAGTGCACTGGGACGACCCAGAGGGATGGTATGGGGAGGAGGAGGAGGAGGGTTCAGGATGGGGGAACACATGTATACCTGTGGCGGATTCATTTTCGATATTTGGCAAAACTAATACAATTATGTAAAGTTTAAAAATAAAATTTAAAAAATAAAAGAATAAAAATTTTAAATATTAATATAAATGATAGTGCTAAAAAGGGGCTACATGGAAACCTGCTTTAAAAAAACAAAACTCCTTCATTGCTTATAGCCAGTCTATCACTTGACCCCTGGCCTCTTCAGAGAATAACCATACTTCCTCAACATCTGAAAGAAGAACTACAAAATAAAGCAGTAGTGTCGTATCAAATGATGCAGCAAAGGCCCTTGGATTTGGTGATCAGCTCCTTAATAATATCATAGTGCTGTTAAAAATGTTGGAAGATGCCAGAGCTTGATGACATTGTTAAATACAAGAACACATGAGTCTAGAAAACTTATCAACTGTTTGATGAGATTGTCCCTGTGTGGCCTTCCTCATCATCTCAGTTTGCAAAAAGATTGATTCTGAAAATGAATGACAGTTGACTGCTAGTTATAATGGAAAATTAATATAAATTTGAATCACTTGTTATATTTGATAATTTAGCTTTAAAGTTTCAGAAGAATCTTTCATTTGATTTTGTCATTAATAGTCACTATCTTTAGTAAAGTCTAGCCATTATTTTTAAAATAAAATATTGAGTGAAACAGAGTTAAAGAAAATGACTTCATAAAAATATTAAGGTATGCTTACATGTAACTTAACTCTGAAAAGGAAAGGTTTCTAAATGTTTTGGCTTGAAATTCAAAGTTGATTTATTGAGTTAACAGTAAGGAGTTGCTAAAGGTACTAGATCTATAAATATTATTTGTATATTTTTGGTTTTCCAAGGAGTAACGATATAGAGAAAACATAAAAGGGTTAGGATATCTATCCAAAGTGCAGAATTTTCACATTTCCTTCCCCATTTGATGAACAGAAATTTACTTATCACCTGTTTCCTAGCACTGGACTAAATGCTGAACATATAATGGTGAAAACAGTGGTGTCCTGGCTCGATGGGGTTTGTGGTCTGGTGCCAATATGTCCTTGGCTTCCCTGATGGCTCAGACAATAAAGGATCCACCTGCAATGCGGAGACCTGGGTTTGATCCCTGGATGGGGAAGATCCCCTGGGGGAGGGCATGGCAACCCACTCCAGTATTCTTGCCTGGAGAATCCCATGGACAGAGGAGCCTGTGGGGCTGCAGTCCATGGGGTTGCACAGAGTTGGACAGGACTGAGCAACTAAACAGCAGCAGCAGCCAGTGTGTCCCAGGCTTGACCCTTCCCCTCAGCTAACACCATCTAAAACTGTGTGAACTATCTGATGGTGTATTCTTTCCTTGTAGTCGGAGGAAAATTGCTTCACAGCATGGTGTTGGTTTCTGCTATACAACAATGCAACTCAGCCATAAGTGCGTGCATGTGTGTGTGTGTTAGTCACTCAGTCATGTCCAACTCTTTGCGACCCCCATGGACTGCAGCCCGCCAGGTTCCTCCATCCATGGGATTTTCCGGGAAAGAATACTGGAGTGGGTCGCCATTTCCTCCTCCAACATATATGTGTGTATATATATATAGGCTTCCCTGGTGGCACTAGTGGTATAGAACCCACCTGCCAATGCAGGAGACATAAGAGACGTGAGTTCAATCCCTGGGTCAAGAAGATCCCCTGGAAGAGGGCATGACAACCCACTCCAGGATTCTTGCTTGGGGAATCCCATAGACAGAAGAGCCTGGTGGTGGGCTATGGACCATGGGGTCACAGAGTCGGACACAACTGAAGAGACTTAGCACATAGGCATAGACAGATAGATGACTGCTTCATTGTCTTGATGAGCAAATAAGTGATCACAGGCTAGAAACTTTGATCTTACTGACATTTTTCAGATTTTTCACTATGACAATTTTTTTAAATGCATTGAAAGAATAGTATAACTTCTTTTCATACACCTTCCACCTAGATTCAGTCATGGTTAACATTTTGCTATATTTGCCTTATGTACTTTTTCTGAACCATCTGAGACTAAATTTCAGGCATCCTAATACTTCATCCTTTTCCTTAGGTAATATTTCAGCAGATATCAAGAAAAGAATATACCTAAGCCCAACCTTTAATCAGACCTAAAAAAATTAACAAAAATCTGTATCTAAATTTAATCCCCATTTAAATTTTCCTAATTATCCCAACAGCATTTTTTTCCAGCTTTGGTGGGATATAATTGACAGATAGCATTGTATCACAGTGTGATGATTTGATGTGCCTGCTGCTACTGCTACTGCTAAGTCACTTCAGTTGTGTCCAACTCTGTGTGACCCCATAGATAGCTGCCCACCAGGCTCCCCCGTCCCTGGGATTCTCCAGGCAAGAACACTGGAGTGGGTTGCCATTTCCTTCTCCAGTGCAGAAAAGTGAAAGTGAAGTCAGTCAGTTGTGTCCAACTCTTAGCGACCCCGTGGACTACAGCCTACCAGGCTCCTCTGTCCGTGGGATTTTCTAGGCAAGAGTACTGGAGTGGGGTGCCATTGCCCTCTCCGTTGATGTGCCTACATACTGTGAAATGATTACCTCAATAAGGTTAACAAAGTCATTACCTCACACAGTTCCCTCTGTGTGTGTGTTGGGGTACTTAAAAGTAGTTTAAGATCTACTTTCTTAGCAAATTTCAAGCATAAAATACCAACAGTATTTTTGATCGCTTGTGTCCTGCCCCCAACTTGATCCAATCCGAGTTAACATATTGCATTCTTCAGTTATATTTAAATGTTTAAATATAAGTATTTTTAGGGAAACTAAAAACTGGACTCTCTAATACTATTTGGCAGTAATTGCTTTACATTGTATCATTTTTTAATGTTATATTTTAAGTCCACTAAGAGCATTCTCTAATCTTAGTAAAAAGGTGGTCTTTTCTTCAGTTGCTTTTCCACTCACTTTTGACTCCATGCCGCTTTAGTAGTTGGGGGAGTCACTCACTGAGGTACTAAGCACTCCCCTGTCTTCCAAAAGTTACCTGTACATTTTCTTAGATGCTGTTTCCTTCCACCTTTGTCCTACCATGCCTCCCCTGGAAGGCCCTGCTCTTATCCCAGCCAAAGCCCTTATTACCTCTTTCTCCTCTCCTTGAATTTGTCCTGACTTTGTAGGCACCCTTTCAAGAGCATCTAACTCTCAGTTCTTAGGTTCTCTTATTCTCTACCTGTCTTTCAGGTTACCACAACCTCTGCTTAACTCTACCAGAGTCTGTACCTGATTTTCTCCACCTGCGCTGGAGTCCTTTGTAACGGAACCCACCACCACTACAACCTGTCACCAGTAGAATGTGCTTAGCTCATTATAAAGCAAGGAAGAACATACTTGACAAGAACCTAGAATGTGCTGTCCCTTCATTTAATCCTCACAAAACCTTTCAAGTAGATGCAAGAGGCCCACGTGCCTTTTTCCTCTTCCTGGTCACAAAAACTGTTTCCCAGCCTCCCTTGCAGTTAGGCTGGAGCCACGTGATTAGTCTGGCCAGCAGAACATGGACTGAAGTAATGTCTGTCATGTCCAGGCTTGATCCCTAGTTTCCCATGAGGTAATTAGCTCCTCTGTCTATAGGCTTAGAAGCAAAGGATGCTCAGATATTGGCTCACATGCCAGAAGGAGTCCAGATTCCTTAGCTGCCTCTTGGAGAAGCACTATCTGACCCAAATCAAACAGTGAACAGAGCAAAATATAAAGTTAAGTTGTGGAGTTTAATCGCAAGTCCTGAGAATGCAACCCTCTTTTGTTATATTGTTTGTATAGAAATAGGAGTTCTGAGTTCCAACTCAAACTATGAAAGGCCTTTTAGGGAAAAGAAAACAAAAACCCTGGGGATTGACTTTTCTGTGAGAGAATCATATGTGAGACCATCAGTCCCCTCCAGATAGGTGTTCAAGGCTTCCTTTTCAATAAACAGGTTTCCATTTCAAGGATGAAGCTATCCTTAGGTTCTTCAGCCTTTCATTCCAGGATTGACATTTCTTTTAATAACCAAACAAAATGTTACGACCTACCATCTTATATGTTATGAAAAGTTTAGAGCCAGCTGTCTCCACTGTGGCTGGCATCCTCAAATTATTTCAGTGCCTTGCCCCTCACTTGCCTTTCTCATTTCATCAACATAAGACTGTTACATGTAGCCGCCTTTTAGGTTGAGGGGTGAGTGAGTGAAGTCACTCAGTCGTGTCCGATTCTTTGCGACCCCATGGACTGTAGGCCACCAGGCTCCTCTGTCCATGGGATTCTCCAGGCAAGGATACTGGAGTGGGTTGCCATTTCCTTCTCCAGGGGATCTTCCCGACCCAGGGATCAAACCCAGGTCTCCGGCATTGCAGGCAGACGCTTTACCCTCTGAGCCACCAGGGAAGCCCAAGAGCCAACATAGCAGAGGAAACAGTTTCAAAATCAGTGTCTCATATAACTTTAAAAAACTGTTGGCCAATTGCAACCGTAGTGGATTTGTCAGTGATTATGTCTTCCTTAGGTTCTTCCAGTCACCCTGAATTTGCTACCCTAACCCCCATATCCCCTTCACATTTCTCCAGAGCAATCAGTCTCTCAATATAAGCTTCCTCTTACTTTATTAAAAGCAATTCAACTGTCTTGGGTGTCTACCTTTTATTTTAAAAGTCCATCAAACTTGTTGTTAATAATGTGTACAGATGCAAATAACAGAACCCAACTGGCATAATCAATGTAGAGACTTTACTGTTTCTTTTTAAGAAAAAACCCACTGGTAGGGAGTTCAAGGTTGGCACAGCAGCTCAGTAGCGCTTTCCAGCACCCAGGCTCGTCTCTTTCGTTGCATCCTCATCACCATCTGTATCATGTTGACTTTTATCATCAAGCCTGTTGCTTAATGAATCACAAATTGGCTACTCTTCCTTGGGCTGTTCTTAGTTGCTCAGTCATATCTGACTCTTTGCAACCCCATGAACTTTAGCCCCCCAGGCTCCTCTGTCCATGGAGAGTCTCCAGGCAAGAATACCGGAGTGGATCTTCCCAACCCAAGGATCAAACCCAGATCTCCAGCATTGCAGGTGGATTCTTTACCACCCGAGCCACCAGGGAGCCACATCCACATTGCAGACAGGAAGGAAGGAGAAAGGGTGCTGCCTGTGTGAGGAAAAGCCGACTGATTCTTCTCCAACATTTCCAGCACATCTCCATTTAGGTCTCATCGATAGAGTGGTGCCTTGGGGCCACACATAGATCTAAAGAAGACTGAGTAGTATTTTAGCTGGGCGAGTTGTCCAAGGAGAGGTTGGAGTTCTGTAAGTAAGGCAAGTGGGAAGGATAGACAAGGAGCAGGAAACTAGCAGGGTCTGACCCACTTTGTGTTAGTCTGTTCTGTCTGCTATAACAAATCACCATAGACTAGGTGGCTTATAAGCAACAGAAATTTATTCCCCACAGTTCTGGAGACTTGAAGCTTGAGATCGGGGTGCCAGCATGGTCGGGGGAGGATCTTCCAGGTCTCAGACTGCTGATACCTTGTGTCCTCACATAATGGGAAGCAGAGGGCAGCCACCTCTCTCCTAACTGTAAAGGGCACTGACCCCATTCATGAGGGCTCCACCTTCATGACGTCATCCAATCCTCATCACCTGGCACCATCACAAGAGGGAAAGGGGAGGGGGTGGAGGAACAGAATAGGATTTCATCATGTGAGCATTCAGTCTGTAGCTCCCTCAAAGACGTTTTTCTTAAAACGACCACCTATCCCAGAGATGAAATGCTGATGTCAAAACCCCAGAAATAACTACTACCCTGGTTTTTATTTTATATAGCAATTTCCCCAGTGCTTGGCATGCAAATATCAGTAATATGTAGAATTTTATTTTTGGTTTCTTATAGTTTAAAAATTCTAGCAATATAATTCAGGTGCATTTTTAATAAATGAATTTGTGATTTCCAGATGGTTGGCTTTTAATCTCTTACATCATCATTGCAAAGCACATCTTATTGGTTGCATTTTAAGCTCTTTTTTTAGACCCAAGTGAATGATTAAATATTCATTTCCCTTTTAAAATCCAAAATAAGCATTATTTGTATTTAGTTTAAAACAATCTGAACTTTACAGAAAATTGCAAATACAATATAAAGAACTTTTTTTTTATCTTGAGCTACCATTTGGGAGTAAGTTGCCAACCAGATGCCCCCTCACCCCCAAATACTTCCTGGGGTGCTCAGTCATTTTCCCACATAATCACAATATAACCACTAAAATCAGGAAATAAACACAGATCATTTATATTACCCAATCCTAACACCCCCTCATTAAATTTCATTTTTCGTCCCACTAATATCTTTTATACCAAACAAAAAAAAAAAACCAGTTCAGAATTGTCACATATCCTTAGAGTCCTTTAGTCAAAAATGTTTCCTCAATCTTTGTTTGACTTTCATGACCTTGATACTTTTGAAGACCACAACTTGGGTGGGGCCTCCTTCGGTTTAGGTGTGTTTGTGTTTGGCAGGAATACCACCTAAGTGACGCTATATTCGGACGACTCTCAGTTTTGATTTGTCCCATTACTAGCAATGCTCTCTTTAACCTCTTGATCAAAATGGTGTCTGCCCAGCTTCTCCAAAAGGAAGTAACTCCAAAATAAAGTTACTATAAATATTTTTGTGTTTTGAATTAACAAGTATTAATTTGTGAAGA
Organism: Bos mutus; assembly: GCF_027580195.1. Taxonomy (NCBI): domain Eukaryota; kingdom Metazoa; phylum Chordata; class Mammalia; order Artiodactyla; family Bovidae; genus Bos; species Bos mutus. The sequence continues at coordinate 67,282,839 of NC_091633.1, forward strand.
GATAAGTTGTTGTTGTTGTTTAGTCATGTCCGACTCTTTGTGACCCCACCGAGTGTAGCCCACCAGACTCCTCTGTCCATGGAATTTCCCAAGCAAGAATACTGGAGTGGAAAGGAAAGTGCCATTTCCTTCTCCAGGGGATCTTCCCAACCCAGGGATCAAACCCACATCTCCTACATTGGCAGATGGATTCTTTACCACTGAGCCATCTGGGAAGCCAGAGAGATACATTAGCTCTAAGTAAATACTCTATTCCTTATCAAGCCTTCACTTTACTTTTATTCACATCAGGGTGGGTTCCTGGTTTCCTATTTTGTTCAATAGATTTTTTTATTATTTGTTGTGATGCTTATATTGTCTCATATTTCTCCAGCGGGAACCCTTTCAACTGGCTCATCTGTCATTTTGTCCCATCCTTCTGCATTTCCTTTTTTTCTGGCACAACAAAATGTTCTCTGCTCTTGTTTTTTCCCTGCCCCAGTGTTGCAAGTGGCCATTTCTTCAAGGAATAGGGTTACCAAATATAGCAGAGATTAATACTTTAAATTTGAATTTCAGATAAATAATAAATAGTGAAGATATATTCCATACAATAATTTCTTGTCTGCTTACAGTTTGCTGTATTTTCATATAGTGAATCTGGCACCCTACCAAGAAATCCTGGTTCCCTGAAATGGCAAATGGTATTTAGAAAACCACAATCAGGGTAGGTCTGCTGGTTGTGATTTGAGTTCACAGCTCTCTTGACGGACAGAGGTAGGGAACATGTATACATTCACACACAGACACATTTACATCTATATTTATATATCAACATTGATGCCATATAGATATATGTACATTACAGTCCATGAGTTCACACTGATAACTTCTCATTCCAATCCTGAAGGCGTATTCCGGGTTCTCCCTTTCCATGTTTATGACTTCATTCTCTGAGGGCAAGAATCCTGGCTCTCATTACTGTTAATACGTACTTGTTTGATCAATGCATTGGTGTATACCAAACTCGCATCACCGACCCTGTCCCCTCCCCTGGGAGGATGCCCTGTTTGTGCTCAGATTCCCGTGCTGGTTCATTCCTACAGATGGATACTCTCTCACCCACCTCAGCACAGACCACCCCACGGTGGGAGTGACCTCTTCGCTTTGCTGAGATCTGCCGCACCCCCGTGGGGAGCCTCACCTCTCTTCTGTGCATCCACCCCACCCTGGGCCAATATCCATGTGACTCACACCCGCCCTTTGTGTGCACCCGCCTCACCTTCCTCTAAGGACAAGCAACATACAGATGATGCTTAAGTAAGAAGTTTGTGTTACTTTTCTTATTCAGGACACTCATAACTCATACGGAGAAGGCAATGGCACCCCACTCCAGTACGCTTGCCTGGAAAATCCCATGGACAGAGGAGCCTGGTGGGCTGCAGTCCATGGGGTCGCTAAGAGTCGTACACGACTGAGCGACTTCACTTTCAGTTTTCACTTTCATGCATTGGAGAAGGAAATGGCAACCCACTCCAGTATTCTTGCCTGGAGAATCCCAGGGACTGGGGAACCTGGTGGGCTACCGTCTACAAGGTCGCACAGAGTCAGACACGACTGAAGCGACTTAGCAGCAGCAGCAGCAGCAGCATAACTCATAACACAGGGTTTTCAAAGTAAAGGAGGCTTTGACAAAGGCAACTGGAAAAACAGGGATATTTTTATTCTTTTGCATTGAGCTGATGCTAACCATTACTTACTGACTAATAGTAAAAACCCAAGAGAAGTCAAAATTAGAAGGGCAGACCTCTGTTTAAAAACCTATGTTTGTCTCCACTTCCTCTCAAAAACCCCTAAATTAACAGGAAAGAAATAAAAAGGCAGAAGAAATACAAAGAGCACAGGAGATGAGATGAGAGCAGAGAGGACATTATCAGGAAATTCTAGAAGATAGACAGATAGACAAGGAATGACTAACTTAGAGAAAATGAGGCTAAAACTTACGTTCCTTCAGCAAACTTTCCTTCAGCAGCGTGTCCAGCGGTAACCAACCAATCCCTGATGTGAAACCCTAGAAAATGTCAGAAATTGAGTCACTGGTTACTCTGACATACAGGATAAAGTGAAAAACAGGCTTATTCTTCAATGTGAATGAGCAATCAAGAATCACCAGACCCTTGAGGGAGGTCTTATATGAAAGCAAAAATGAAAATTAACCTGGACAAAACTAAGACAAAGCAGAAGAAGAAAAATACCAAAGATCATGAAAAATAGATGAAACTCATAGGATAGTGATTGTGTGTGTGTGTGTGTGTGTGTGTGTGTGTGTCTGTATAGATAATTAAGACATCTTTAGTAACAGGAACTTCATAGATGATGTCTTGGTTTGAAAAACCATGACATGTCTGTATCAGTATGTTATTTAGTCACATGTTCTAAGGGGAGAAACACCTAAAAAGTTAAAAGTGGTTACCTCTGGGGAAGCCACATTAGATAAGTGAAAAACAGGTGAATCTTGATATTTTCAGAAACCCACGTAGTACTTTGTTAAAAATAAGGATTTGATTTAAAAGTTGTTTGTATAGATTGAAACATCTTTAATGTCAGAATCTGACACCTGGATTCAATTCAGTGAGCACGTCTACGCTTTTACTGTTTACGTAATTCTGTACAGATCTTAATCCCTGAAACTCAGTTTACACATTTATGGCACCCCATAAATGTGTACTCTTGCCTGGAAAATCCCACGGACAGAGGAGCCTGGTGGGCTGCAGTCCATGGGGTTGCTAAGAGTCAGACACGACTGAGTGACTTCACTTTCACTTTTCATTTTCATGCATTGGAGAAGGAAATGGCAACCCACTCCAGTGTTCCTGCCTGGAGAATCCCAGGGACGGGAGCCTGGTGGGCTGCCGTCTATGGAGTCGCACAGTTGGGCACAACTGAAGTGACTTAGCAGCAACTTGGGGATAATCTCTTAATCTGCTTGGGCTGCCGTAACAAAATACCACAGACCAAGGGGCTTAAACAACAGTAATGTATTCCTCAGAGTTCTGGAGACCACAAGTCCAAGATGAAGGTGTTGGCAGGTTGTTCTCTGGGGCCTCTCTCTCTGGAGTTCTCCCAGGGGCGCTCATCACTAGGGTCTCTTACTCTCCTTATAAGGACAACAGCCATGTTGCATTAGGGCCTACGCTAATGGCCTCATTTTAACTTCATCACTCCTTCAAAGACCTTGTCTCCAAATACATCCTGAAGTCCCAAAGACCGGGATTTTAACATGTGAATTGTAGGGGGAGCACAATTCAGTCCATCTACCTGCCTACCAGATTCATTCATATGCCAAGATTTATTGGGATTCCTTTAATGTTCCAGCCTGTGCTAGAACATGTTCTAACATGTTCCAGCATTCCTGCCAAAACCATTATTCAAGCTTTGTGTTTACTGACCTCTGTCTCTCACACACACACCTAAATGCTCATCTTCTGTGTGTGTGCTTTGTTTGGCCGCGTGGGGTCCAGGTTGCTCTGAGCAGGGGCTGCTCTCTGGTTGCAGCGTGTGGGCTTCTCATCACACTGGCTTCTCTGGTTGGGGAGCTCGGGCTCCAGAGCAAGCAGGTTCATCTGCGTTGGCACACTGGCTTAGCTGCCCTGTGCACTAAGTAATGTGTCTTCTTCCCAGACGAAGGTTTGAACCCATGGCCCCTGTATTGACAGGCAGATTCTTAAACACAGGACCATCAGGGACATCCGTTTTTTGTGTCTTTAAAATCTAAATAGCTTACGTGTTTTTCAGGGACTCACTTTACCCCATCAATGTCAGGGCCCTAGGACTTGTTCAGGTTGCTATTATGTGATCATAATTATCTCCCTGTTCTGATTATCTGTTGCTGCCAGCCTGAACCCTAGAATCCTGTTATCCCCATTCATGCTGGGGCAACAGTCTTAATCCAGCAGCAGTCCCCAGCCTTTTCGGCACCAGGAACCAGGAACCGGTTTCATGGAAGACAACTTTTCCATGAACCATGGGTGAGGGGTGTTTTCAGAATGATTCAAGTGCATTACATTTATTACACTTTAATTCTATTATTATTATATCAGCTCCACCTCAGGTCATCAAGCATTTGATCCTGGAGGCTGGGGACCCCTAGTCTAGAGCACCAGTAATTCTGAGATTCTCAGAATTTATTAGCACTTTCCATATTTCAGTGAAGCTTGTGCTAAGTTGCTTCAGTCATGTCCGATTCTTTATGACCCTATGAACTGTGGCTCACCAGGCTCCTCTGTCCATGGGATTCTCCAGGCAAGAATGCTGGAGTGGGTGCCATGCCCTTCACCAGGGGATCTTCCCAACCCAGGGATCGAACCCACGGCTCTTAGTGTCGCCTGCGTTGGCAGGTGGATTCTTTACTACTAGCGCCACCTGGGAAGCCCACTTAGTGAAGGAAGTGCCCTCTGAAGCCCCCACCCCAGGGAACCTTGTTAGCAGGTGGGTTCTCTGGTATTATGTAATAAGTACAGTCTTAAATCTAGTCTGCTTGAATAAGTTTACCCCTTTCTCATCTTTCTTCTAAGAAATGCAAGCACCTCCAATTCAAGTACATTGTTTTCAAGTTTCGAAGAGCAATTCCTGCTATTTACTATGGATACCTAGCAATACTTGCTATTTACTATCTAGGCATCCTACCAAGATGTTAAGTTTTGAGTCACTAAATAATGCACCCATATTAATAAACTCTCTTCTGTCCAGCCTTATAGTCTGTCCTCCCTGATCCACCATCTTTAATATCCGTTTCTAGGCAAATTCTTCCAGTTCCTGGTGGTTCATAACACTGCCAAGTTCTGCAGTGCTTTTGGTGAATAATCCCTTTCTTCACATAGCAGTATTTTTCTGCTTGGCTCACAATAAGGAGCAAGAGAGAGAGGCAGGGAAAGACCTTGCAGACATGCACCATCTTGCAAGGCATCTGCCCCAGTGAGGCCTCTGCACAGTCTGCAGGCGGCTGGAGACGGGTTTCCTCTGGCAAGAGGGAGGGCTCCAGAGAATTCTGGCTCAGATTATTCAGAGGAACCGAGGTAGTCAAGTCCTCAACCCCATCTATCCAAATGGGCTTCTCTCCTTCCCTTTCAGTCTCCTGACTTTAGCAAAAGAACCAGTCTGGGCTGTGAACTCAACCTCCTTTTTTTCTTTTTAGTGCTGCTGTATTTAAGATCAAATTTGAAATCTTACTGTTCAGCTCAGTCTACCCTCTGTCTACAAGAAATGAGACCCCCCTTTAAAAGATGACATGGAAGACTTCTGACTTTCTTTCAATCCAAATTCTAAATGAATGGTTACCTGGCCTGAGTCTGTTACTTGCTTCTTTCATGCCTCCTCAAGCAGTTGATAACAAACCAACTCCAAAATCCTAATAATTGCCATTGCCCCCCATTTGGTTCAAAAGCTAGGCCGGGACATTTTCTTACACCAGTACATGAGCCCAATTTACCACAGGTAAGACTCTTAGCAGTGATGCAACAGCATGCCAGACATTATCCTGGCCTCACTTACCAGCAGTAACAGGGTCTTAGTTGTCATCTGACCAACAAGAGATCCAATTCTAGAATCTCGTTCTGAGAGTCTCCTTTATTACCTCACCTCTAGGACCTACTCACTTAGATGAGGTTCCTCCAGAACTTAGGGATTTGAGTTTGCAAATAGTGTGTCTGAAGAGTAAAATGTGATGCTAGGAGGTAGCAGGAGAGGAGTGAAGGGAAGAGAATCCGAAGCACTTTCATGAGCAGGGTACCGCTGACGACAGCCGGGGCTCAGCCCACAGGAGCCTGCTGGGAAACACGGGCTGCACGGAAAAGACGTCCCACCCCGGGGGCAGGCAGACGGGGAAGTTTGTCCTTCCGCTCCTGCTGGTCATTGGCTAAGGACTGTTTGCCAAGCATGAACCTGTCACACAAACGGAGAGAAACTCCCTCAGGCCACAGGCAGGGGCACATGTGCTTCCAGTAAGATTGAGTTGAACTGGATCATTCCAGAATGCCTACGGAATGTGGGCCCGGCACCAACGGCTGTCAGCTACGCCTTCCTTGACTCCCTATCTAAAATAACACACACCCCATCACTACACTTTCTCCCCTGCTGCTTTCCTTTTCTTTACAGCAGTGTTTCTACCTGGCATTCTATTATGTTTATTTATAGTTTCCTTCATATATGCCCTACAATGTAGACCAGAGACCTCATCGGGTTTATTCACTACTATGTGCCCCATTCCTAGACAGTGCCTAAGGCACGGCATGGACACAGTAAGTATTTTTGAATGAGTAAGTGAATGAAAAAAGGTAATATTTGCAACATGGCTTGCAAACACTTAGCTTCTGTGGTTAGGATGCTAGGAAGGAGAAGATTAGGGGTTCAGAAAAGGGGCTCACTGAAGGATGAGCTTGGTGTGTCAAGAGAAATAAACATGGGAAAGTTGTTCCATTCAAAAACTTTTCAGTCTCAGTTGATTCAGAAGAAAGCCAGCTAATTCATTGAGGAGGAATCATAAAATTTTTAAAATTAATGCTTTTAAAAAACTAATAAAATGATCATTTCTGGCAAGGATTATCCATGAATACAGAGGAGATGTTCACTTGTTGCTAATGTATAGTCCGTAAGTTACTTGCTAATTGCAAAGGAAAAAATATACCTCATGGAGGAGAGATCTGGCATTCACCGCCTTAAACAAATGATCAAATTGAGAATCATGTAGTGGAACAATCTACTTACCTCCTTACGCGATGTAGTATGAAGTACATAGCATGACTGATGAAATAGTCTTGCCAAACATAAGTCAAGCCTTTGGATTAAACTTCCAAAGCATCGAGGTATAAGTTAAACACCACCAGAAGCAGATAATCAACTAAGTCTTTTTTTGTCTGGCTTCTTTCACTTAGCATAATTTTTTTAATTCAATTTTATTTTTTGAAGCAGTTATAGGTTCACAATGCAGTTCAGAGGAAGATACAGAGATTTCCTATATACACCCTGCCCTCAACATGCACAGCTTCCCCCAGAACCAACATCCCCCATCAGACGGGGACACTCGTTACAGCTGATGGAGCTACATTGATCTGTCATAGCCACACAGGGTTCACAGGTTACATTAGGGTTCACTCTTGGTGTCATATATTCGGTAGGTTTGGATAAGTGTATAATGACATGTATGCACTGTCATAATACATACAGAATCTTTTTCCTGCCCTAAAATTCACCTGTGCTCTACGCATTTATCCTGCTCTCCCTCTCTCCCTGCTAAATGGTAGTAACCACCAATCTTTCTGCTGTCACCAGAGTTTTGGCTTTTCTAGAATGTCATATAGTTGGAATCATACAGTTGGTAGCATTTTCAGACTGGCTTCTCTCACTTTGTACTAAGCATTTAAGGTTCTTTCATGTCTTTTCATGACTTGATAGATTGTTTCTTTTTAGCACTGAGTCATACTCCGTTATCTGGATGTGCTGCAGTATATTTTCCCAGTCTCACCTACTGAAGGACATCTTGCTTACTTTCCAATTTTGGCAGTTATGAATAAAGATGCTATAAATATTTGTGTGCGGGCTTTTGTGTGAACATAAACTTTCAGATCCTTTGGGTGAATACCAAGGAGCGCAACTTCTGTATCACGTGGTAAAGAAACCACCCCCGAACTGTCTTCCAGAGTAGCTGGACCATTTTGCTTTCGCACCAGCAATGAAGGAGCATTCCTGTTGCTCCACACCCTTGCCAGCACGTGGTATTGCTGTTGTTCCAGATTTGGGCCTTTCTAATAGGTGTGTCTTGGTATCTTGTTTTGGTCTGCAGCTCCCTGATAACATATGACGTGGAGCATCTTTTCATATATTTACCTGCTATTTGTGTATCTTTTTTGGTGAGGTGTCTATCAAGGTCTTTGGGTCATTTTTAACCTACTTGTTTCTTTTCGTGAGTCCTTTTATATTTTGGATAAGTCCTATATCAGATTGTCTTTTGCAAATATTTTCTTACAGTCTGTGGCTTGTCTTTTCATTCTGTTGATGTTGTTTTTTGTGGAGCAGAAGTTTTTTATTTTGATGAAGTACAGATTATTATTCTTTCATGATCATGCCTTTGGTGGTATATCTAAAATGTCCTTGCCTTACCCAAGGTTGTGTAGATTTTCTCTTGTGTAATTATTCTGAAGATCTTTTTCCTTTTCCTTTATCAACAATTTGTTCTTTTTCATTGTTGAGTTCCATTGTGTGGGTATACCACAATTTATCTGTTTACCTGTTGATGGATATTTGAGTTGTTTTCAGTGTTGGCTCTTACTATGAACATTTATGAATAAGTTTTTGTCTAGACAAATATTTTCATTTCTGTTGGGTCAATATCTAAGAATTGAATGACTGAGTCATTTGGTTGGCACATGTCTAACTTTTTATGAAGTGGTTCAATTGTTTTCAAACCAACATCCAGTCAGCTTTCACGCATTGTATTTGTTTGTTATGGCTCTTCTGTCTCTTTTAATCGAGAACATTCCTCCACTTTTAAAAAATACATCTTGAGGAATGAATCATATTCAGTACATACTGTATAATTCCGTACATATAAAATTCTGAGAAATTCAAACTAATCTGTGGTGAGAGAAAGCAGATCAGCAGTTCCCTGGGGATGGGGCAGAGGGTGAGTGGAAGAAGGGGTGCATTCCCCAGGTTTCTGAGGAAACTTCTAACATGATGGTACACGCATCGTTTGATCGAGGTGATGGTTTCACGGTTGTATGTATGTGTCAAAACTGATGAAGCCTACGTTTTAAACTGTACATCAATTACAACTTAACAAAGCTATTAAAAAGTTGGGGGTGAAAAAAAACAAAAACAAACAAACTAAAGTTGGGGGTGGGCAGAGTGTACTAATGAAAGTGCCAGGACAGAAAACCTTGAGCTGGGCAACTTTAAAGCTCAGGCTACACAGAAATTGAATTTATGATCACTCACCAAGGCTTTATCCAACTTGTTTCTAAATTTCTCTCTGATACCTATTTTTGGCTTCCCTGGTGGCTCAGTAGTAAAGAATCTGCTTGCCAATGCAGGAGACACGGATTCGATCCCTGGGTTGGGAAGATTCCCTGGAGGTGGAAATGGTAAACCCATTCCGGTATTCTTGCCTGGGAAATCCCACAGACAGAGGAGCCTGGCAGGGTGCAGTCCATGGGGTTGCAAACAGTCAGGCACGACTTAATGACTAGGCAACAACAACACCACCACCAAACATCCTAAATTCATTCACATCATTTCACGCTGGTTTTAGAAGAGGCACATATCTTGAATGACAGCAAAAATACATTTTAAGTTTTAAATGACTTCTATGAAAGTGCTTGAAAATAATTTAAGAAAACATTTAAGATGCAACTTAATTTAAAAGCCAAAAGAAAAAGATTGTCAGTAGCTCCCCTTTGCCTCCTGATTTAAATTTGGAGGCAGTTCACTGGAGGATTTAAGTGTCTCCTTTCAGCTTTTTTTCTCGTCACTGCCTGCTCTGTAACCCATTCCCAGACTGGCTGGCCTGCCTGCTAGTCACAGACCACGTGCCTGCACTCCTGGTGCCCTTGTCCATCTTTTTCTCTCTGAGGGAGATGCCTCTGCTCATATGTGCCCCACCCCACTCCCCCTCACCTGCCTCTGGCAGGCAGAAATGCTGCTTATCCTCTAAGGCTTCTGAAAACCTTCATCTTCATCTTCATCTTCGCTAGGCTTAGCCTAGTGGTTGGTACTGCCCCAGCTGACCAACTCCAGGCTGAAGCAAGTGAGGTACTCACCTGAAATATACATTTTTAAAAGGATACCAAAAACCTCAGGACTCAAGTATTTTCAAATGAGTACCCGGTCAAGTTTCACTCTTTGCATTTGGTTATCTCTTCATTCTTTTTTTAATCTGTAACATTCCAACCACATCTTAGAACATGTAGCTTATAAGAATGTACCATATCTAATACACCTTGAAAAGCTTCACTTTATAATATTTATATATGTAATATTTTATGTAAACACTTGGAAAATAAAAATGCAAAGCATGGATGATGATATTTGATGATGTCAGAATTTTAAATAAAGACAGGATCAGCATGACTGATTTTTCCTGAACCTTGGGCTCCAGCACGGCTCCAGGCGCACCGGCTGATTCCCCCTCTGCTCATCACTGCGCATCTCCTCAGCACCTCTGTTAGGTCTGGCAGATCCCAGACACCCATCAGCTGACTGCAATTTTCTCTCCTTCTGTATATTACTTCCCTCATTAAAGGAAGGGTGGTATAGACGATCTTATTTGCAAAACAGAAATAGAGACACAGATGTAGAAAACAAATGTATAGATGCCAAGGGGGAAAGCAGAGGGTGGGAAGAAGAGGGAGACTGGTACTGAAATAATATACACTACTGTGTATAAAACAGGAACTAATGAGTTCCTGTAGAGTGCTCTGTGGTGACCTAAATGGGAAGGAAATCCGAAAAAGTGAGGCCATATGTATACGTATCGGGCTTCCCTGGTGGCTCAGATGGTAAAGAACCCGCCTGCAAGGCAGGAGACCTGAGTTCCATCCCTGGGTTGGGAAGATCCCCTGGAGGAGGGCATGGCAACCTGCTCCAGTATTCTTGCCTGGAGAAACCCCATGGACAGAGGAGCCTGGTGGGCTGCAGTCCATGGGGTTGCAAAGCTTTGGACATGACTGAGCGACTGAACACAGCACAGCATGTGTGTGTGTAGCTGATTCACTGTGCTGTACAGCAGAAACTGACATAGCAGTGTAAAGCAATTATGCTCCAATAAAAGAGGAAAAAAAGGAAGGAAAGGAAACAGCAGCAGTGATTAAGACATCTAAGGATAGAAGGCTAAAGAAGGAAAAAGAACATTTAACAGGTCTGTAAGCGAAAAAAAATACAGACTGTCTCCAAGACAAGGAGCTTCAGCTGCATCCTGCATATTACAATAGACCGCAAGGGGGAAAACAAGCTATTATCTTAAATATGCCTCATTTTTAAAATGCTCTTTCTATATTAATAATAATCATCCTGAGTAATTGAAATCATCATGTCCCATTCTTATCCTTGATGTAGAATTTTTTAAGTCATAAACAGATGCACATTCTTTATATAAAATTAATATATAAAGCCCCTTTCCAGGGTTTCTTATCTTTTAGTTAAAGATTTCTTTCTTGCAGTAGAAATGAAAAAGATTGTCTGTTTGTGGGCGTTCGTGTTCTTTGTGATTTAATAACCATTTTGACAGTCCTCTTTTGTGGGCCTAAGACTTTAAAATAAAATCCATGCAATGGCAAGTAGGGTATCTCAGTATAACCATCATGTTTGTGTATTAATCAGAGACTTAATTATTCATTTTTTCAGATACCATTATATCATCATATATAATCTATTTTCTAACCTGGTTAAAACTGGTTTGGTTCTCATGACTCTGTAAATATACCTTATAGTTCAGAAAACCTCAACGCATGAAGAGAAAAAAACCTAACAAACACTGATCTGCTTGCTGTATATTTTCATGTCTTTAGCGGTAGTATTTCTAATTGTATATGTAATACTGCTTTGTTTGGTAATATATTCTTTTTTTTTTTTTAGCATTTTTGGTCTTATTAGAAGATAAATAACTTAGGGTAAATGATACCCTACCTTCACTGAAAACTTAAACTACTATGAATTTTTATTGGAGTATTATTGTTTACAATGGTGTGTCACTTCCAGCTGTACAACAGGTGAGTCAGTGGTATGCATACGTGTGCCCCTCTCTCTTGCACTTCCCTCCTGCCCCACCCCCAGCCCACCCCCTGGATCATCGCTGAGCACTGAGCGCCCCATGCTGTTGCAGCAGCAGACTGCTACAGATCGTGATGGAGGGTCATCTCTTTAGTTCCATCTTGAGAGTGAACAATAAGAAACAAACACAAACCTTTATTTTTAAATGAAATAGAACTGATTTGAGCCTGGGACTAGATTCCTTACTTTGTTAACCCAATGAAATCTAGCACATGCAAGATGCATCTTGCCCATTTCAGGGGAAGGCGCCAGCTCATGAATGTGGAAAATGACTTGCATCAATATTATTGGTGATTCATAAATTATCCAAGTCCAAATGTAGACTTCATTACTGGCTATAAGCAGAAATAAATTTATATGTGTTAGCCATTTGGTAGGAAAAAATATCCAGATGTATTCCAGGCTAAGGAAACAGGTGGAGATCACCATCTGAGAAGGGGCAATTGCCTTTCTCCTGCTTCATCAAATCGTGTAGTCAAGAATTAGAACAACATCTAAATTGTGAACCAGAGGGATTCAGGCCTGTTACAGTATGGACAGGGAGCTGGTAAGTAGGGAACATGGTGAATCATTTGTGGGCACTGCAGGTCTCCTCCCAGCTGGTGATGTAAGCAGCTGATTTTCTCAGGGAAGACAGAGAAGACCTTTAGTGTAACAGGTGCAGCCCCCTGTTGCTTTGTGTTGCTGCTGCTGCATACTGAACATCTGACAGTTTTGAAGCCTGGGTCAAGGGCAGCAGTCTTGCTTGTCTTGTGTACTGTAGTATTGTTCAGTTGCCCGGTCACGTCTGACTTTTTGCTACCCCATGGACTGCAGCACGCCAGGCCTCCCTGTCCCTCACCATCTCCCCAAGTTTGCCCAAGTTTATGTCCATTGCATCGTACTTTGCACCTCACCACTCTGCCTGGTGTTTAATACATATTGTTGATAAATGTTTAAGTCTTATAGTCTTGAAAAGACATGGAGGAAGTTTAAATGCATATTGCTAGGTGAAAAAAGCCAGTTTGAAAAGGGTATACGCTGTGCGAGTCCAACCACACGATGTTCAGAAAAGGGAAAACTCCAGAGACAATAAAAGATCATTGCCAGGGGTTTGCAGGAAGGAAGGATGGAGGGATGAATAGGCAGAACAGAGGATTTTGGGGGAGTGAAACTATTTCATATAATACTTTAATAGTGCATATATGCCATTATATACTTGCCAAAGCCTTGTAGAACAGTACAATGTAAAGATTGAAGCCTTATGAAAACTATGGACTAAGCATGTGTTACTATTGGCTCATTAGTTACAACAAATGTATCAAACTAAGGAAAGATGTTAATAATAGGGGAAACCGGGGAACTGAAGGAGGTATATGGGAACTCTTTGTACTTTATGCTCATTGGTCTGTATATCTAAAACTGCTATAAAATAAGGAAATCTATTAATTTTTTAAAAAGTCTATGAAGCTTTATTCTGCCCCTGACTTGCACTCCAGCATAATATAAAAGGAACTACCAGAAACGAGGTGAGTGAATGAATGTGACATGTGAGGTAATAGTCCTTAGAATATATTTTATTTTGAATAAATAAATCTCTATTGAGTGCCAACTAAAGGGCTGCTAGGGAGTGTACAGTAAAGAAAAAAAGAAAACTGCTTATTCTGAGAACTACAAAGAAGAGCTCTTTTATTCTCTTGATCACAAGATTCTTCAGGAGAGGAAATGTTTACCTGCCAAAGAAGAAAAAAGGAAAAAACTTTAGGGAGTGTAACAATTAACCAGGAATGTTAAATACATGGATTGGAACAAAGACGAAGGTTCAAAGACTAAGTAAATGTATAAAGACACAGGAAGTACCCTGATAAAAGTGAAGGTGAAACAGTCCATGTAGTGTCCAAATGGATGGAAAATGACGATCTCCTGAAGCAGTCAGAGAAAAGCTCACGTGTGATTTTGTAAGTCATCGGAGGAGACATAATATCATCACCCAGACACACACACACACTCAGGCTGCATTCTTTCTGAGGACTTCCGAGTTATAGTCTGTTGGATGCAGCCATGAAAAGGAGAGAGGGAGGTGTCTTATTTGATGCTTAAAACAAAACAAAGCAAAACACAGGCTTATACAATTAGGACATCTTTCCCATCACCAAAAAGGCAGAGAGGTAGTGCTGCTCATTCCTGCTTCCACACGCACTCCTCTGGCTGACCTGGTGTTCCTTCCTTTATTCTTCACGTCCGGCCAGGGCATATGTCTTAAGCTGGTTTTATCTGTCCACCAGTCGCAGTGCATCAAGTGATAAAGCAAGATGACACAAGGAAAGCAGTATGATTCCCCTAAATCCCAGCACACAAGGAGAGCCCAAACTTGAATACAGCATTGGGAGGTATAACCTACACAGTCCCCCAGGATTCCAAACATTTGGAAAAATGACTTAAAGGGTTGGATTACTGCAGGTTGGGGGCAGTCCTTGAATGTCTCTAAAGGAGGAGATAATGTGGAGGCAGGGCTCTACAGTCTGAAGGCTCAGTTCTACTGTCTCCTAACATGAACGATTACATGGCCTGCATGAACCTCATTTCCCACATGTGTAATGTAAGGGTTTACACTTGTCCTTCACAACAGACAGTTATAATGAAGATAAAATGAATTAATGAAAACAAGAGTTATTGCTACACCATCATCATTTCTTTCCTCCCTTGAAAAACACAAGAGGTACCCAGGAAGCCACCTCAAAATTTTACAATAGAGGTCAACACTTGGTATGACCTTGGAAGCCTGGAAATACATAGATTTGCTTTCAAGTTCAGCAAACGGTTATCACCAAGGCTGTCTGTAGCACATGGCCATGTGGGTTATCCACGGCCCAACTCTAGGGAGCACCATTCTTATAATGTGGGACCTGCAGCTGAAAACTAAGGGTTAGTAGGTAAAGATTTCAAATCTTACTTTCTATAATAAACTCATATATTATTAAGCAAACCAGACAGCTAGCTATCCAAACACATGGCACACGACCCTCATACTTTCAGATAAATTTGAGAAGTGCAATCAATGTAATGAGTAAAACGGTTTCCATCCTGAAGCTCTAAGTCTCTTTTTCTAAGTGCTGAAGTGAAAGTCGCTCAGTTGTGTCTGACTCTTTGCGACCCCCTGGACTATACAGTCCATGGAATTCTCCAGGCCAGTGGAATGGGTAGCATTTCCTTCTCCAGGGGATCTTCCCTGGATCAAACCCATGTCTCCCACATTGCAGGCGGATTCTTTACCAGTTGAGCCACAAGGGAAGCCCAAGAATACTGGAGTGGGTAGTCTATCCCTTAGTTTGTTTTATATATATATATATATATATATCCCTTTTATAGATATATATATATATATCCCTTATATAGATATATAAACTAAGGGATATATAAAATATCTATTATATATATATAATATCTATATTATATATAGATTTATAAAATATCTATTATATATATAATAGCTATATTATATATAGATATATAAACTTCAAAAAGACAACAAAATTATAGAAATTTTAGCTTTAAAAAACCCACTGACTAAGTCCCACCTTGAATTCTGAGATTGATGCTGAATCTCAGAACTCAGCCTCTGTGCTGAATCAAACCTCAGAGACAATGTTTTGAGTGTTTTAATCTTTTGACTGGGCTTCCCTGGTGGCTCAGTGGCAAACAATCTGCCTGCAATGCAGGAGATGTAGGCTCGATCCCTGGGTCAGGAAGATCCTCTGGAGAAGGAAATGGCAACCCTCTCCAGTATTCTTGCCTGGGAAATCCCATGGACAGAGGAGCCCGGGGGGCTACAGTCCATGGGGTCACAAAAGACTTGAACACAACTTATTAACTAAACAACAACAATCTTTTGGCTATGCTTCTTGGGCTTACCAGGTGGCACTAGCAGTAAAGAACCTGCCTGACATTGCAATGAAACATAAAACATGCAGGTTCGATCCCTGAGTCGGGAAGATCCCCTGGAGAAGGGAATGGCAGCTCACTCCAGTATTCTTGCCTGGAGAATCCCATGGACAGAGAAGCCAGGCAGGCCACAGTCCAGGGGGTAGCAAAGAGTTGGACGCAACTGAAGTGACTCAACACGCACACACTTGGCATGCAGGATCTTAGTTCTCCGACCAGGGATCGAACTGGTGCCCCTTGCATTGGAAGTGTGGAATTATAACTACTAAACCATCAGGGAAGTTCCTCAGCCATGTGTCTCCCTTTGCCTAGCAAAGCAATAAAGCTATTATTTTCGGTGTTGTGATGTCCTTAGTCACTCAGTCCTGTGCGACTCTTTGTGACCCCATGGACTGTAGCCTTCCAGGTTCCTCTATCCATGGGGATTCTCCAGACTACTTCACTTAAAACTGTCTCTGAGATTCAATTTGGCACTGGTGCACAGAGGTCGAGTTTTAGCATCGAGTTAAGTCACAACAGAACCCAAGTAAGACGGTAGGTGTTGCAAGAGGGCATCAGAGGGCAAACACACTGAAACCAGACTCACAGAAAATTAGTCAATCTAACCACACTAGGACCACAGCCTTGTCTAACTCAATGAAACTAAGCCATGCCCATGGGGCCACCCAAGACAGGTGGGCCATGGTGGAGAGGTCTGACAGAATG
Source organism: Bos mutus (assembly GCF_027580195.1). NCBI lineage: Eukaryota > Metazoa > Chordata > Mammalia > Artiodactyla > Bovidae > Bos > Bos mutus. The sequence continues at coordinate 67,299,264 of NC_091633.1, forward strand.
TGGTCCACTGCAGAAGGGAATGGCAAACCACTTCAGTATTCTTGCCTTGAGAACCCCATAAACAGTATGAAAAGGCAAAATGATAGGATACTGAAAGAGGAACTCCCCAGGTCAGTAGGTGCCCAATATGCTACTGGAGATCAGTGGAGAAACAACTCCAGAAAGAATGACTCATTGGAAAAGACTCTGATGCTGGGAGGGATTGGGAGCAGGAGGAGAAGGGGATGACAGAGGATGAGATGGCTGGGTGGCATCACTGACTCGATGGACGTGAGTCTGAGTGAACTCCGGGAGTTGGTGATGGACAGGGATGCCTGGCGTGCTGGCATTCATGGGGTCGCAAAGAGTCGGACACGACTGAGTGACTGAACTGAACTGAACTGAAGCCACGACAGAAGCCTCTCCTAAAATGCAAGGTTTAAACAATAATGCCACGAGAACAGGAAACTTCTTCTTCATGCAAATGAATTTTGTTCTCCAAGACAGCGAGTGAACTGACAAGAGGAGAACAAGGTCTACTTGATGGCAGGCAACTCTGATTCTAGTAATCAGATCTTTTCCAGAAGTTTTCTGTCTTAAAGTTCATGCAGTTCCAATCAACTGCTCAATAGGGTCTTTTTTTTTTAAACTTGGAAGCTCTCCTAACCTTCATCTGGAAGAATAAACAAATGAAAACAACATGGATACTCTTAAGAAAACTGAGGCAGGGAGCGAACTTCATCCATTCTGTCACTAAAACATAAAGCAGTAAGACTGAAAACTTTCTGGGGCTGGTATGATGACTGAATTGACAAACCTCTCATGGCAACACGGTGACCTGTAAATGGATACTAGTATGTATAAAATATGAATTGCGTTATTTCACAAATCAATTGGGAAGGAAAGATCATTCCATAAATTGTACTGGGCTGAATAGCTAGCAATTGGGAGAAAAATCAACTCACGTCTTCACCTCACATCATAAATTAAAAATAAATTTTAGGATATGTAAAGAGACAAAAAAAATCAAGCTTTAGATGCATTAAAAGAAAATAGAATTAAATATTTTTCAAACCTTGGAAAAGGGTGAATTTCTAAGCTTGAAAACAATAGAAGAAATAAAAATCTAACAACATAAAAACAATTTTGAAAGTTAAAAAGGCAAACAGTAAACTATCAATAACTTACGGAAGACGCCAATAACTTTAAATAATTCACAATAAATATAAAAATTACTAAGACTTTAATAGATAAACCAGCAAAGAGCATGGGCAGAACACTTACAGAAGAGCCATTACGACTATTTGTAAACAAACAGACAAAAAAGAAGTTCACCAGCAGATGTGACTCTAAAAAGCAACAAATGAAACAAATTTATATCCTTCTTACCCTTTTAATTGGCAAACTTAAAAAGTGATGATACTTATTAATATAGAAGGGACAGAAACACGAACATGCTTATGCATTCCTAGTGACATTTCACGTGGATACAACCTTTCAGAAAGTAATAAATTTGACAAAATGTGGAGAAGGAAACAGCAACCCACTCCAGTGTTCTTGCCTGGAGAATCCCAGGGACAGAGGAGCCTGGCAGGCTGCAGTCCATGGGGTCGCACAGAGTTGGACACGACTGAAGCGACTTAACAGCAGCAGCAGCATCAAGAAGAGAAAAAAATCTCATGCCTTTTTATCCAGGGCCCCTTTTCTGGAGATAAAGAAAATAAAAAGCATGGAAAAAAACCATATCCACCAGGACAACCATAAAATAATGTTTATAAAAGATCTGAAGCAACTAAATTACATAATAAGAAGAAATTCATTCAGTAATGCATAGTATATCATATGCACATATTGTATGCATTAGTAATGCTATATATTGTCACTCTGCTTATTTAACTTATATACAGAGTACATCATGAGAAACGCTGGGCTGAATGAAGCACAAGCTGGAATCAAGATTCCCAGGAGAAATATCAGTAACCTCAGATATGCAGATGACACCACCCTTATGGCAGAAAGTGAAGAAGAACTAAAGAATCTCTTGATGAAAGTGAAAGAGGAGAGGGAAAATGTTGGCTTAAAACTCAACATTCAGAAAACTAAGATCATGGCATCTGGTCCCATCATTTCATAGCAAACAGATGGGGGAACAATGGAAACAGTGACAAACTTTATTTTGCGGGGGCTCCAAAATCACTGCAGATGGTGACTGCAGCCATGAAATTAAAAGATGCTTACTCCTTGGAAGGAAAATTATGACCAACCTAGCCAGCAAATTAAAAAGCAGAGACATTACTTTGCCAACAAAGGTCCATCTAGTCAAAGTTATGGTTTTTCTGGTGGTCATGTATGGATGTGAGAGTTGGACTATAAAGAAAGCTGAGCGTGGAAGAATTGATGCTTTTGAACTGTGGTGTTGGTGAAGACTCTTGAGAGTCCCTTGGACTGCAAGGAGATCCAACCAGTCCATCCTAAAGGAAATCAGTCCTGAATATTCATTGGAAGGACTGATCCTGAAGCTGAAACTCCAATACTTTGGCCACCTGATGCAAAGAATTGACTCATTGGGAAAGACCCTGATGCTGGGAAAGACTGAAGACGGGAGGAGAAGGGAACAACGTGGATGGCATCACCATGGACATGAGTGGACATGAGTCTGAGTCAACTCTGGGAGTTGGTGATGGACAGGGAGGCCTGGCATGCTGCAGTCCATGGGGTCTCAAAGTATCAGACACAACTGAGCAACTGAACTGACTGAATGCATAAAGAAAGAAAGAAAGAAAGATAGTGAAGTTGCTCACTCGTGTCCGACTCTTTGCAACCCCATCGACTGTAGCCCACCAGGCTCCTCTGTCCATGGGATTCTCCAGGCAAGAATACTGGAGTGGGTTGCCGTTTCCTTCTCCAGGGGATCTTCCCAACCCAGGGATCGAACCTGGGTCTCCTGCATTACAGGCAGATGCTTTATCCTCTGAGCCACCAGGGAAGCCCATAAAACTTAGCAAATGATAGTTTGAAGGGAAAATTTTGAATGGATGAAATATACATATGGTAGAACATTTTTCAACTCAATGCAGCTATAGTTTAGAGTTATTTCCCGTCCTTTTCTTACCAATCTCCTTCTGATAACAGCACTTCTTTTCTTTGGACAATCATTCTCAATCCTGTGTGATCCTGGTGGGAATGTGCCTTGTGATGACGCAACCTCATCTCTGCCAACTGGTGAGCATATGACCCAGCTTGGTCTAGTGACCATATGACACCCCCCGGGCATGGTAATCAGTCAGAGGAAGGATACGTTTTTCTTGTCTGACCAATTTGAGTCATTTCCTGGACTTTTCCAAAGTGAAGGTGCCCACTAAGTCGCTTCAGTCGTATTTGACTCTTTGCAACCCCGTGGACTGCAGCCCACCAGGCTCCTCTGTCCATGGGATTCTCCAGGCAAGAACACTGGAGCGGGTTGCCATTTCCTCCTCCGGGGGATCTTCCCAACCCAAGACTGAACCCACTTTCCTCACAACAACCTGCATCGGCAGCAGGTTCTTTACCACTAGCACTGCCTGGGAAGCCCCGGAGTGCAGGCAGGCAGAGACTGGTCCTTTTGGATGACCTCGGATTATTGGCAGCTCTACCCTCCGCTGACTGGATCCTTAGGGCAGAGGGGAGGAAGGCGGCAACATACAAAGAGAAACAGAATTAATTTTTTAAAAAGGTCTGAGGACATCCTCCAGATCCCTGGATGTAGCCCTACCTAAAGCCCTTATACTTCTCACTTACGTGAGTTTTCCTGACACATGGTTGAGAATGATGGTGCTGATTTGAGCTGGGATTCAGTCCTTAGCATTTGTATCCTCACTGGTGCAGAAATAATGTCTGTACAGTATCTTTGGTGACCAGAATACTTTTTAAAATCGGAATCAGACATGTCACTTCCCTGTTGGAAATCTCGCAGCAGCTTCACATTGCTCTGAGACCAAGAATCTCCTTACCATGTCCTGTGTCCTTTTACACACACGCACACCCACACCATACTGCCAAGTCACAACACAGAACCACGATGCGCTTTCTGTACGTACACATAAGCTTACATTAGGATATGTCAAAAATCAGATGCTGTAATAAAAGTTCTTGGGAGTTTTTGTCCCAATGCTACAGCCAAGTGCATAAGAAAAAGGGCCTATTAGTTATTATCTGTAATATGGCAGTAGTTAATTGAGAATAAAGAGGCTAAAGCGCAGGAATTCTACTACCTTTAATTTTAAGTAGTATTTACAATTTTTAAAATTTAGCATACCGCAAAAGCCTAAGGTGATCCTATCTGGTTTTTAAATACAAAAAAATCACATTTCTCTTTATTTCCAGTCCTCTCCTGGCTTTTGCATATGTGTAGACCTTGATGCTTCTACCCTCTCAGAGCCCTCACAATCACGCTCCATGATTTGAGATTTTCACCAATTTTTCAGCCACCAAGTCTCACTTTGATGGATAACTTCATCCACTTTTTCCACAAATAATTATGGAGTGCCTGTATGTATTAGGTCCTGGGCAGTAATAAGGCATTCTGCCCCTCTTGAAAGTTACAGTTTACTGACAGGAACAAGCAAAAACAAGTGAACAAACAAAAATTGGTCCATGGGGTCGCTACGAGTCTGACATGACTGAGCGACTTCACTTTCACTTTTCACTTTCACGCGTTGGAGAAGGAAATGGCAACCCACTCCAGTGTTTTTGCCTGGAGAATCCCAGGGACGGGGGAGCCTGGTGGGCTGCCATCTATAGGGTCGCACAGAGTCGGACACGACTGAAGCGACTTAGCAGCAGCAGCAGGGAGAAAAAAATTAGGTTTTTTTTTGCAAAGATTATCAGGGAAGGTCCTTCTGAAAAGGTAAGTGGGGATATGAAGCATGAGGAAAAAACAGGGTTTGTTTGAGGATTATTACAGCTGGAACATCACAAGCAAGATGCTAAATGATGCATATGGTTAGACGATGTCAGATCAAGCACAGCCTTTACAGGTTGGCTTTTATTTAAAGTACAGTTTGAAACAACTGAAAGGTTTAAATGTGGAAAGTGGCATATCTTACTTACTTTTATTTTTGCTTTACTCTTTCCCTTTATTTTATTGTCATTCAGTTGCTAAGTCGTGTTTGACTCTTTGAGACCTCATGGGCTATATAGGCCACCAGATTCCTCTGTCCTCCAGGATCTCCTGGAGTTTGCTCAAATTCATGTCCGTCTGGAGAAGGAAATGGCAACCCACTCCAGTATTCTTGCCTGGAGAATCCCAGGGATGGGAGCTTGGTGGGCTGCCGTCTATGGGGTTGCAGAGTCAGACACGACTGATGTGACTTAGCAGCTTAGCAGCATGTCCATCAAGTTGGTGATGCTATCTAACCATCCGATCCTCTGCTGCCGCCTTCTCCTTTTGCCTTCAATCTTTCCTAGCATCAGGGTCTTTTCCAATGAGTCAGCACTTCACATCAGGTGGACAAAGTATTGGAGCTTCCTTGCCATCCAGGATATTCTCAAGAGTCTTCCCCAGCACTACAAGTCAGAAGCATTAATTCTTTGGCATTCAACCTTCTTTATGGATCAAATCTCATATCTATATATCATTACTGGAAATCAGTTTTCAAAATAATGAGTGGGTTCATTAATACCAAAAAGATATGAACTTTAAAATCAGTTTGTTCATATTCACAAAATATCTGGTTTAGATTTTCGTTGGGATTCTGTTGAATCTATAGTTTGAGAAAAACTGCCATCGTGAGTCTTCTTGAAAACATTGGGTCTTCCTGTCCATGAAAGTAGAATGTCTCCCTCTTAATTTAGATCTTTCATTTCATTCATCAGAGTTTTGTAGTTTTGCTTATATAGATCTTGAACATATTTTGTTAAATTTATACCTAAGTATTTCTTTTGGTGTTAACATATATGGCATTAGTTTTTAGTTTCAACGCTGGACTGGAAGAAACACAAGCTGGAATCAAGATTGCCAGGAGAAATATCAATAACCTCAGATATGCAGATGACACCACCCTTATGGCAGAAAGTGAAGAGGAACTCAAAAGCCTCTTGATGAAAGTGAAAGTGGAGAGTGAAAAAGTTGGCTTAAAGCTCAACATTCAGAAAACGAAGATCATGGCATCCGGTCCCACCACTTCATGGGAAATAGATGGGGAAACAGTGGAAACAGCGTCAGACTTTATTTTTCTGGGGTCCAAAATCACTACAGATGGTGACTGCAGCCATGAAATTAAAAGACGCTTACTCCTTGGAAGGAAAGTTATGACCAACCTAGATCGCATATTCAAAAGCTGAGACATTACTTTGCCAACAAAGGTCCATCTAGTCAAGGCTATGGTTTTTCCTGTGGTCATGTATGGATGTGAGAGTTGGACTGTGAAGAAGGCTGAGCGCTGAAGAATTGATACTTTTGAACTGTGGTGTTGGAGAAGACTCTTGAGAGTCCCTTGGACTGCAAGGAGATCCAACCAGTCCATTCTGAAGGAGAGCAGCCCTGGGATTTCTTTGGAAGGACTGATGCTAAAGCTGAAACTCCAGTACTTTGGCTACCTCATGCGAAGAGTTGACTCATTGGAAAAGACTCTGATGCTGGGAGGGATTGGGGGCAGGAGGAAAAGGGGATGACAGAGGGTGAGATGGCTGGATGGCATCACTGACTCGATGGACGTGAGTCTCAGTGAACTCTGGAAGTTGGTGATGGACAGGGAAGCCTGGCGTGCTGCAATTCATGGGGTCGCAAAGAGTAGGACACGACTGAGCAACTGATCTGATCTGATCTGATGTAGGTTGTCATTTAATATTCTTCAAAAGTTTTGGTTTTTTAAAATGTATCATCATAGGTTTCACCTTGATCTGTTTCAATATCTTGCACTTCTTTTTATCAGCATATGACTGTCCCACGTGGGGCCAGTGGGCTTCGAGTTGACCCCTGAGTCCTTTTGACATGTCCTCAGAAGTCTTAGTTGCTTCACTGTTACTGGTATGGCAAGATGTTCCAGGCTAATCTTTCATATTTCTTGCCCCAGACTTGTAAACAGCTTATTCTGCAAGGAGCCCTAATTTTTTGTTATTGGTAGTTCAAGTAGATTACCACACTACCTCCTAACCAGTTTCTCCAATTCCACTCAACTCACTTTTATTCCATTCTCTATTTAAAAGCAAGATTGAAAAAAAAAAAAAAACCCAATAAATAAATACATAAAAGACAGCAAGGATGAGTTTAAAACACACCCAGAATTGTTACTTCTAAATACCATTTCCCAATAAAAGGTTCCTTGGAGAAAAGACTCAATAAAAACTTCCATGTTTTAGGTGAAGACTGACTGAACGTATTGAGATTAGAATAATGAGTATTCTGGGAAAGATTTGAAACAGGATATTAAATCACTATTTCAGATTGCCAGTGGTCTAAATTTTATTTAAAAGATATTGTATAAACAGTGGTTCAAGAAATCCTACACACTTAGTGTTTACATAGCTTTGTATACTCTTCCAGTCTTTGTGACTAAATCTACAATTCAAGAGTTGCAAACAGTATGTTCATTTTGCTTCATGGCCTGCATTTTTTCCCATAGACAATTTGAAACCTCATCACTTTAAAATACACTCAGTTATATGCCAGATAGTAACTCAGTTAATAATTCTCTTATTTGGGGTTGGGTTGCTTCTGATTTTTTATTGTTGTGTCTCAGTTAAGACTCTGGTTATAAGCAACAAAAAGTGATTCAAGCCACTTTATGTTGAAAGGGTTATTATAAAGATGAGGGGTGTGTCATGGAGTCAAAGGGAAAAAATGCAGTTCGGGCGTCTGGAAGAAGCCAGAAAGCTGTCAGTCTGTTCTTTGTTTATCTCCACATTTCTTGATGAATCTGCTTCATTCTTCTTTCTCCTACCCTGATTATCTCTCTTTATAGAGGAATAGAATTATATCATGGCCCACTTCATTTTACCACCCTGACCATCTACAAAGACTGACCTGTATTCTGCTTCCCAGTTCCATATCCTAGCTTGCATTAAATCCATCTGGTTGATCAGGAGGTGGGTTTATCCAATACAGAGATGGATGCCAGGGCCCCTGTGGGTGGGGGGTGGAGGAGTTCCTTGAGAAGAAGGGATAATTCATGGGTTGGGTTGACCCCTAAAATGTGACTAATTGATGTAATTATTATAAAATGAAATAATTAATTATTAAATAATTAAAATTATTTTTCTTTCTCATTGGAGCCTGTTCTTCAAAGTGGACTTACTGGGTGTCAGAGTGAACGTGACTTATTTTAGTCAGTGTGATCTGGGCCATGCTGATGACAGGAGGGTGAGTAAATCAGGGTGCTGGGAAATCCTGGTCTGGTGCCCTTGTGAACTGCATGTGAAGAAGTTCTTGCTTATCTTCATGATATGGCTTTTAAGCCACTGCCTGTCCATCCCTGCCCCAGTAAGCACTAGAATCAATATACTTTCTTTGCATTCTTTATTTGGTGAGGGGGAGTTCAGTAGTATTTACTGAACAGAAGAAATGAGGGCACAATACAAAATGGCAATTCTCATGTAATAATATCACATTCTTTTTTTTTAATTTTTTTAAAATTAATTTATTTATTTTACTTTACAATATTGTATTGGTTTTGCCGTACATTGACATGAATCTGCCACGGGTGTACACGTGTTCCCTATCCTGAACCCCCCTCCCACCTCCCTCCCAATCCCATCCCTCTGGGTCATCCCGGTGCACCAGCCCCGGGCACCCTGTATCATGCATCCAACCTGGACTGGCGATGTGTTTTACATGTGATAATTTACATGTTTCAATGCCCTTCTCCCATATCATCCTGCCCTCGCCCTCTCCCACAGAGTCCAAAAGACTGTTCTATACATCTGTGTCTCTTTTGCTGTCTCGCACACAGGGTTATCATTACCATCTTTCTAAATTCCACATATATGCGTTAGTATACTGTAACATCAGAGAAGGCAATGGCACCCCACTCCAGTACTCTTGCCTGGAAAATCCCATGGATGGAGGAGCCTGGTAGGCTGCAGTCCATGGGGTCGCTGAGAGTGAAAGTGAAGTGAAAGTGAAGTGAAAGTGAAGTCACCTAGTCGTGTCCGACTCTTCGTGACCCCATGGACTGCAGCCTACCAGGCTCCTCTGCCCATGGGATTTTCCAGGCAAGAGTACTGGAGTGGGGTGCCATTGCCTTCTCCTGATCAAGCTTAGAAGACCATAAAAGGGGCCGCATGCGGGAGGAAGCAGAGTGAAGCATATGACTGACCTAGAGTGAATCCAAACTGGGACCTCTGGGCAGGCAAACCAGCTACTGAAACTACGGATCCTGAGTCGGCAAGAAGGCAGAGCTTGGGGTCCAAGGGTCCAGTGAGGGTCCGAGGAGTGAACGAAAAGCACATCCAGCTCAGGGGACCAGAAGCATGACCAGAGAGATTCGATTCCATAACCAGCATCGAGGGAAGTTTTTTCCATGTGCTTCCAATACATTCAGTTCAGTTCAGTTCAGTCACTCAGTCGTGTCCGACTCTTTGTGACCCCATGAATCGCAGCACGCCAGGCCTCCCTGTCCATCACCAACTCCTGGAGTTCACTCAGACTCACATCCATCGAGTCAGTGATGCCATCCAGCCATCTCATCCTCTGTCGTCCCCTTCTCCTCCTGCCCCCAATCCCTCCCAGCATCAGAGTCTTTTCCAATGAGTCAACTCTTTGCATGAGGTGGCCAAAGATTACTGGAGTTTCAGCTTTAGCATCAGTCCTTCCAAAGAAACCCCAGGGCTGATCTCCTTTAGAATGGACTGGTTGGATCTCCTTGCAGTCCAAGGGACTCTCAAGAATCTTCTCCAATACCACACTTCAAAAGCATCAATTCTTTGGCGCTTAGCCTTCTTCACAGTCCAACTCTCACATCCATACATGACCACAGGGAAAACCATAGCCTTGACTAGATGGACCTTTGTTGGCAAAGTAATGTCTCTGCTTTTTAATATGCTATCTAGGTTGGTCATAACTTTCCTTCCAAGGAGTGAGCGTCTTTTAATTTCATGGCTACAGTCACCATCTGCAGTGATTTTGGAGCCCAAAAAAATAAAGTCTGACACTGTTTCCACTGTTTCCCCATCTATTTCCCATGAATGACCCAAACAGCCTGTTTTCTTTACTTTATTGTAATGTTCCCTTATTGCTTATTTAAAATTACTCAGTTCACAAGGGCACCGTCAGAGCACGATTCTTGATTCCAAGTCAGAAGTCTCCCCTGTTTTGTTTTTAAATGCAAGTGACAAGGGCTGACATAGCCTGGCGGGTGTCCCTGCAAGAGGGGCTCTGCAGGTGCGGTTGGCTGGGGCTGCGGTCCAGTCGGGGCCGGGCCCCTGGAGGCCCCTCAGTCCCCCTGGTGCAGTGGGGCGGGCGGGCCCTTCCACTAGACCCTGCACCATTTTACACACTTCCCACCTCAGTTTAAGGGCATAAAAGAAGTGGCAGCTGGTTTCTGAGTTTGCAGGGAAAAGTGCTGAAAGCAATCAAGCAGTTGGGAAATCGTCTTGAGGTTCATGGAATGAACTAGGCATTGATGTGTAAGAGAGGGGCTAATAACTGTTCTCGGAACACTCCGCCAGCACGTTAGAGAGATGTTGGCCATTTGTTTTCAAAAATTCAAAGAACAGCAAAAACCATTCTAGCAGTTTAAGGGGAATGCTGTGGGCAAAAATTACAAAAGAGAAGTGAAAAGGGGGAGTGCACGAGGGCCATTAAGCAGCTGTCAGGGGAGATTTAATTTAAAATAAGATAAACATCCATTGTGCTATGAAACAAATATTTCTGCCACATTTCCATCCCTGCCTCCTTACGCAGCTTTCTTTCGGACTTTGCTAGAATGTAGAATGGAAAACCAATGTGAAGCTCAGATGGAATAGGACTTGATCCCCTTCATCAGTACAGAGGGAAGTATTTGGCATGTGTTTTCAATACATTATAATTCCCTAAAATTGCCTCTTTTCTTCACTCTATTGTAATTTACCCCCATGTTGCTTTATTTAAATTGTATAATTCATAAAAGATTAAGGCTTGCTCCTTAATGAATATGCTCAAATTTCTCACTTAACATAGAATTGCATGTGTTTCTGTCTTTGTTAGTGACTAACCCCCCATGAATACTTAATTCTTAATAAATACTAAGTGGTGTACTTGCCTTTATGTTTTTGGCTAGAAATTATATAATCAGGCATACTCTCAAATTTTGTACCTTTTTGGATTATATGCTTTTTGTGATAATGAATTAAAATATATTTATATTCAAATACTCCCTTGAATTCAAAATAGAGAGGAAGGGATTCTAGGATCTTCAAAACACTAGAAAAACGTGGCTCTTCAATGGAATTGCATCAGGTGAAACCTGGAGAGTAAATTGAAGACTGTTCTTCTGACCATAAACCCTGGAAGTGGAGAGAGAACTTTTAAAACAGAGGAATATCTCAGACAAGGTATTATTAACGCTTAAATGAGAGTCATTTCAATTATTTCAGGTTATGTATAATAACATGAATCCATCAAAATGAACATAATGGGCTCTGATAAACTAGATGGGACTACAATTTTTCAAAGCAGTGAACTTCAACTTGTATGTATTTAGGAGAATTTTTAAAAATATGCCACTGACCTACTTTCAGACGTGGACTCACAAATCCCAGGCCCCTAGGAGAGTAAGAAGAAAAGTTACTTGCTTATATTCTGCAATTTATTACACTAATTTATGGTCCTTCAAGTCTGGGCAGGGGATGGGCTGTTCTTGTTTTATAGAAGAACCTTTTTGTCCTTTGTTGGGGACGTTTCCAGAAATTTAACAATTGACTCTAATAGAATCTTATGAATAAAACTAATGAAAACATGAAGAAATGAACTCTAGAGACCAAACATACAGTAGCTTATTGTTCACTCTCTGGAGAATAGAAATACCTTCCCTCACAAGGTACAATGGTGCAAACAGGGAGTAACACTTGGGCTTCAATGAACAAGGCGTTCAGGGTCAGGAGGAGGCCAGTACTGCTGACCTGAATCTGGTCAGTAAGAATAAACTCCATCGACAGGTATAAGCAAAGAGGGGACGTGTCTTTCAGCTTTTCAGATGAGTCGTGTGTTCAGATGATTTTCAAAGTTGTTTACAGAGAGAAACGAGTTACAGATCCAATTCTCTATCCACTGACCCACCTCCATGATTTCTGCAAGGGTTATATACATTAAGTCATGCTTTCTCTTTCACTAAAGCCAATCCTTATTTTGCCTATTCTCATAGATCTTAGGGAGTAAGAAAGGAGAGTTGGTCTAAATGAGATACCTACATGGTTTTTCATTACAAAATTCTTCATCGCATCAAGACTTTTATTGAGTTGCAATCACAGAGACACTCAGGGCAAACCAACATCCCCCCCCCCCAACACCCTGGCTCTTGGGTCTCAGTTTTCTCATCTATGAAGCAAATAGTGCATGGATCAGTGTTTACCCAATTGGTCACCGGGTGTAGAACAGATGATTTTAGGTGATAGGTGAATAATTGCTCCAAGTTATGTATTTATTTACTAACTTTCAAAACACATGATGTTTATGAATATTACTGGTTAAAGTAGATACTGAAGTCAGTGAATAGAAAGAAAAATATTAAGTAAATGATAAAAATAGTCATAAAATGGTGACATGTTATTTTTGAATGAGTAACATCTGGAAAATAGTAGACTGGATGATCCCCAAGGTATGTTTTAGCTCGGACTCTAAAATGTCTATAATTGTTAAGTCCTTGTTCCAAACCTTGCTCACATTAATGGTACTAAAGAAGCCAAAATTAAATAAAACATGAAAGTTAAACAGCAGAAGTGCAGAGGGCTTAGGTAATTCTCAGACTTGAGACTCACTCCAAAATTAAAACTGGATACATTTCCTTTGATTTTGACATGGAATTTTAACAATATTGTCTAAGCAACTCCATGCAACACTTTCATAAAAGCCTTTTTAAAGAGCCCCTATCTTGAATTATAAATTCTGTAATTGTGCCCCAAATGTTTATGGTATGATCAACACTGGTGTCCTAGAAGAGTTGCAAACTCTGCTGTGGTTGTCCTTTAACTGCTTCTTGGAACAGAAACATACATACTGACTTCATCTATCAAGTGCCTAGCAATGGCCTTGCACTTGGTAAACTTTATCTTGTGTAATCCTCACAACAACCCTACAGATTCCTATTTTTAGGTTAAGAAACTGCAGCTCTTCGAGTTTCCTAACTTACCCAAGGGCTCAGAGCTAGTTTGTGCTGAGAATTTTAAAAAATGCTACCCCAGTCTGTCTTATTTCTAGGCACACACTTTTTCTGCACCATAAAAGCTTCATGTTAGAAATTTAAAGAACATCCCTCTCCCTCTCCTTCTCTACATGTGAAGTAGAGAGGCCTTTGGAATTGATCAAGAAAAGCTTGTGGAAGAACTCACATTCCTGAAGTGTGGGCCAGAGACTTAGGCTGAAGTAGTAAGTACAGGGTGGATTATTTCAAAGAAATGTGACCCTCAGGCGTAGAAAACAAATCTGTGATTACCAGAGGGGAAAGCGGAGGGGAGTGATGAATGGGGAGATTGGGACTGACCTACACACACAACTGTTGGAGAAGGAAATGGCAACCCACTCCAGTGTTCTTGCTTGGAGAATCCCAGGGACGGGGGAGCCTGGTGGGCTGCCGTCTATGGGGTCGCACAGAGTCAGACACGACTGACGTGACTTAGCAGCATACACACAACTAAACAGATCACTAAGAAGGTCCTACTGTGAGCACAGGGAGCAATGCTCCATACTCTGTAGTGGCCTATATACGAAAGGAATCTAACAGCGGGTATATACACCTGATTCACTTTGCCGAACAGAATAAACTAACACAACGTTATGAATCAACTATACTCCAACAACAACACAATTTTCTTAAAGAAAAGAACTGTGATCCTGATCTCTGTGCTCTCCCTCTTGAAGGTTTCTGCCTCCTGCCTGGTCCCCGGATGGAGATCCCCTCCTCTCTGAGCCTCTGCAGATAACCAGCCCTGGGCCTCGCCGCTCCGGCCAGCCCGAGGGAAAGCTGGCATCTTTCTTGACTGTGGTAGAGCCTTATCAGGCCACATCCCAGGGGTGAGCCTCTTCTCTCCCCGCCGCTCCACCAGCTGATAACTTTCAGCAGAAAGTGACCACGCTGTCTGCCAAACTCCCACAGATCACCTCTTGACCCTTCCTCCCCTTTTGTCCTCAAGGAATTCTCTTCAGAATACTCTAAGAAAGACCAGCTCTCCATTCCTTTTCTTTGAGAATTCTCTCTGTCATCCAAAAACAATGTGGGAAAGAGCTGAAGTTATAAGACATGTCCCCTTTATCCTTCTGGGAAAGTTCTCATATAAATTCACTTAAAAAAAAAAAAAAAAACTACAGTAAAAGAAATATCTTATCAAGTGAGGAAATAAAACCGAAAACATTTACAGTATTTGGAAAACAGTCTTAGTCATAAAGGTCTGAGGAGAGAAGGAAGCTCCCTCTAAGCCTACTTTGTTTCAAACACAAAGGCTTCAGTTACAGGCAGCTGACAGGTGCCCAGAGCAGTTGCTCAAGGGCCAAGAGCCCAGCAAAGAAAATATGGACATGAGTCTCCGTTTAATCCTGTTCCCCATTGTCTCTGTTATCAGCACCTTTCCCATTTTAGGTGAGTCCTAAAGGAAACAGTGTCCTCAGAAGACCTCTCTAAGGCCCAGCCAACCCATCTGTTAGTCTGTCCATGGGACTGCTGGGTTCCCTGGTGCGTCAGTGGTAAAGAATCTACATGCCAACACAGGTCAGTTCAGTTCAGTTCAGTCACTCACTCGTGTCCGACCTTTGTGACCCCATGAATTGCAGCACGCCAGGCCTCCCTGTCCATCACCAACTCCCGGAGTTCACTCAAACTCATGTCCATTGAGTTGGTGATGCCATCCAGCCATCTCATCCTCTGTCGTCCCCTTCTCCTCCTGCCCCCAATCCCTCCCAGCATCAGAGTTTCTTCCAATGAGTCAACTCTTCGCATGAGGTGGCCAGAGTACTGGAGTTTCAGCTTTAGCATCATTCCTTCCAAAGAACACCCAGGGCTGATCTCCTTTAGGAGGGACTGGTTGGATCTCCTTGCAGTCCAAGGGACTCTCAAGAGTCTTCTTCAACACCACAGTTCAAAAGCATCAATTCTTCAGCGCTCAGCTTCCTTCACAGTCCAACTCTCACATCCATATATGACCACTGGAAAAACCTTAGCCTTGACTAGACGGACCTTGTTGGCAAAGTAATATCTCTGCTTTTGAATATGCTATCTAGGTTGGTCATACCTTTCCATCCAAGGAGTAAGTGTCTCTTAATTTCATGGCTGCAATCACCATCTGCAGTGATTTTGGAACTCAAAAAAAGTAAAGTCTGACACTGTTTCCACTGCTTCCCCATCTATTTCCCATGAAGTGATGGGACCAGATGCCATGATCTTCGTTTTCTGAATATTGAGCTTTAAGCCAACTTTTTCACTCTCCTCTTTTACTTTCATCAAGAGGCTTTTGAGTTCCTCTTCACTTTCTGCCATAAGGGTGGTGTCATCTGCATATCTAAGGTTATTGATATTTCTCCTGGCAATCTTGATTCCAGCTTGTGCTTCTTCCAGCCCAGCATTTCTCATAATGTACTCTGCATAGAAGTTGAATAAGCAGGGTGACAACCTTGACGTACTCCTTGTCCTATTTGGAACCAGTCTGTTGTTCCATGTCCAGTTCTAACTGTTGCTTCCTGATCTGCATATAGGTTTCTTAAGAGGCAGGTCAGGTGGTCTGCCTCTTTCAGAATTTTCCACAGTTTATTGTGATCCACACAGTCAAAGCTTTGGCATAGCCAATAAAGCAGAAATAGATATTTTTTCTGGAACTCTCTTCCTTTTTCCATGAGCCAGTGGATGTTGGCAATTTGATCTCTAGTTTCTCTGCCTTTTCTAAAACCAGCTTGAACATCTGGAAGTTCACGGTTCACGTATTGCTGAAGCCTGGCTTGGAGAATTTTGAGCATTACTTTACTAGCGTGTGAGATGAGTGTAATTGTATGGTAGTTTGAGCATTCTTTGGCATTGCCTTTCTTTGGGATTGGAATGAAAACTGACCTTTTCCAATCCTGTGGCCACTGCTGAGTTTTCCAAATTTGCTGGCATATTGAGTGCAGCACTTTCACAGCATCATCCTTCAGGATTTGAAATAGCTCAACTGGAATTCCATCACCTCCACTAGCTTTGTTCGTAGTGATGCTTTCTAAGGCCCACTTGACTTCACATTCCAGGATGTCTGCCTCTAGATGAGTGATCACACCATCATGATTATCTTGGTCATGAAGATCTTTTTTGTACAGTTCTTCTGTGTATTCCTGCCACCACTTCTTAATATCTTCTGCTTCTGTTAGGTCCATACCATTTCTGTCCTTTATCGACAGAAAAGCAGGTTCAATCCCTGGGTCAGGAAAATCCCCTGGTGGAGAGCGTGGCAACCCACTCCACTGTTCTTGATGGAGAATCCCAAGGACAGAGGAGCTTGAGGGCCAGTTTTGTGGGTCAAATCCACCAAATAGCAATCCAACCTATACTTTCCCTTCCCATCCAGGGAGGGGCAGCTTTGTCTTATGCTTCGTCTCTACTTCATTTGCTTTCCTGGGACACCTCTCCTGGATCATTCCTTTGCAGGCCAGCCCCACACCCAGGGGCCATCTTTAGTTTGGCCTGATCCCTGCAACGCAGTCTGGGCAGGAGCTCCGCCCAGTGGCCCCTGTCTCTGCCCTGCTTGCTTGGGAGGGGACTGGAACTTAACCAGGAGTGTCTCCTGAGAAGAGTAGGGGCAGGATGTTCCCCAGGGAATTCCTTCCACTGAACAGTCTCTGGGCCCCAGAGCCCACTTAGTACATGCATACACCCTAAAACACAGACCACCTCACCCTTGCTACAGACAAAGCAGCGCACTGACATTTTCTGTCTTACTTTTCTTCTATTTCACATTTTTAAATGCTGGTAAGTACCCACTACATTTATTCTGTGACCCACTAATGGGTCATGACCTACTTTTAGAAATATACTCAGAGACCTTCTAAATACATCCTTTGAATACAAATGAAAACTCTCCTGAGTGTCACGACCCAGTCCTTCTGGCCCTGTCCCGCTCCCTCTGCTGCTCTGACTCAGGGCGGTGTCCTGAGGGAGGGGCCTGATCAGTGCTTTGCTAACCTTGACCACCCTTGCTAATGCCTCCACTGCCCAGCCCCGAGCCAGGCTTCCTGTCCAGAGCTTCTTGCCCCTTGAAAATGTGTGCTTGGTGATGACATGAAACTGCAGCTTCAGAGGTTCATCTTTTGCCATTTTAATGATTTCATATTTTAACCCAGTTTTAAAAATGTAAGATGTATTTGGTACAGTTTATCTTAACAAATAACACCACCCACAAGGGAGCCCAAGTACTAACATCGTAACTGTCAGTTTTGAAAGAGATTGAGCTTGAGAAATGGCAAAATTACACTTCCAAAATGTAATTCTTCAACATCTGTTCTATTCTCCATGATTTAAAAAAAATCAGATTATTTCTTCATAGCTTTTATTATAGACTCTGTTATTTATTGTTGCTTATTTGATTAATCACAATGTCCTCCATGAGTCCAAGTTCAATGAAAGCAGAAACTATTTAGCTCACTCCCCAGTACCTAGCCCAATACTTGCTTTATAGTAGGTTTCAATAAATATTTCCTGAATTAATAAATGTATGTTTCTTTTAAGAAGACTTTGGTAAGATTTCTTTCTGTGCAAAGGCTTTGAAATTTGTCTCATGTCTTGTAAAGTAAAACACCTCGTGTGAATTTGTCACAGAATCAAAAAATACATGTACAACCCTATAAGTCTGAGTTATCCTTAAACTCCCAATTGGAGCATAATCTTACAACTTCCTAGTTATAATAGCTGCATCTATTACACTCTTTGTGACAACTCTAGGAGGTGGGTATTGTTATTACCTCGTTATACAGAAGGGGAAATTGAGGCTCAGAAGGGCTTAATCTCGGTCTCTAGATTCTAAGCCACTTGCTTTCATGCCACTCTTTTTATGCAACATCTTGTTATCTTTCTTTAAAAGTGTTTTTTTCTCTGTGTCCTTCTGAGAACCTTTTGTACAAAGAGAGCATTAAAAGATGTAATGGAAAAGGAATGAGCTTTAAAAATCAAGTTATTAAAGAAAGGGAATGTGTAATGTCATAATGGAGTGGCTTCTTAAAGATATTTACACGCATTTTGAATATGCCATTTGAAAAATGTGTCTTTTCTCAATGCAAATACATGAACAACCTTTCAAAATAGCATCATTATTGCCTGATCTTAGGTTATATCCTTTCAAATATAAATGGATGTCACAATAACTGAGAGAAGTAGCTGGTTCTACAATAAAACAGGTTTAAAAATAAGGAATAAGAAATAACAATTTGACTAGCGTGGTAAAAAAGATGTTTTAAACAGTTTTGTAAAGGTAAAGGAGGGAGATTTTGTCTAGAAGTCAGTGAATAATTTCTACACTGGAGCATGGAAAAGGTTCTTGAGATATATTTTAATCTGAAAGCTCTCTGCCTCTTATTTTGTCAATTCCTCTAATTGAATGGGTAGAATGTGTAAAAGGTTTTCCGTGGGGTTCAGAGGAACATAGTGTTAAGTTTTCTGAATTTTACAAAAGCAGGGGTAATTTTTATTACTTTTCTTAAGGTTATTGGTATTTCAGAAAGACACCTATCCTGATACTGTTTCACCTCTCATAATTGATAACCGCAGTGGCTTGCTTTAAGAACTTGGTCGGCAACGGACACAGTGACCACCCACTCAGAGTTCACAGCAAATGCTTAGTAAAAACGGATGTTGCGATTACCCTCAGCAAGCACCGGGCTGAGAGGTGTCAGAGACAATTGATCTGCGCTCCTTCTGCCCCTCCTCTTCCCTGGCTCCGCCCCACCTTTGACCTCAGGAACTAAATCGAGATTCTTTCTGCTGGCTCATGGCAGGAGGGTGCCAGTAATGAAGTAACAAAGTATTAGCTGATAACATTAAGGCAACAGCTCCCCTGGACTTCCGCCGGCAGCCAGTACAGCTGGGGCTTGGACAACGGCCAGGGAGGCCACGGCGGGCCTGCCCCGCGGAGAAACAGACCCCCGGGACCACGTGTCCCAGAGGGAAATGAGGCAGGGAAGTAATTCAGCCTTGAGAGCCAACTCTGATCTCGTCACCAAGAAGAAGGTAGGGAATAAGATGAGAACTAGATTTTAGAGTGACATACTGGTTATTTGCTAATACTGAAGGAACAGTGGGGAAGGAATTGCACACACTTAATGAAAAATACCTGTGACTGGTGCCCCTGCACTGCCTCTGGATGTAGCTTAGGGGCATCCTCTGTCTGGCCTAAGGAGTGCTCATCTACTCAAAAATACGTAGCCGTTGAGCAGAAAGTACAGAAACCTGAGTTCCTTTCTTTCCTTGTCACATGAAATACTTTTTTTTTATTCTTTTAGAAGAAGATAATATAATAGCAATATAAACATTATAATTTTTTAAAAAACCATATAAATGCCATAACTGGAACAAAACTTCATTTTTGAACATTGCCTCCCACGTGAATAGTTCAAATATAGTTGCACACATAGTGTGTTTATACAGAGATACTGTGCAGAAATATTTAACAATAAATAAATCCACCCACTTGAACAAAAACCTGTTCTTTGATCTGTTGACTGAAATTTACTACATATTAATACACTGCCAAATCCTTTATGTCACAAGTTCTGCCTGAACTCTTCTATTCCTCTTTCCTTCCAGGAATGCCGGATCCTACAGGACCGTAGAGGCTGTGCTTGACTTTTGGACTGGTGCTGTCATGGAATTTTAGTTCGTAAACTAAACTTTATACACAGCTAGACTAAACAGAGCAATTACAAGCACTGGGCCTTTGGGTTGTCCCAGCTTTCCATGTGGCTTCAGGTTCTACCACATCATTAACATTTCTCCTTTTGACATGAGGGATTGACTCCTCCTTCTCAAACACTCTCCTGACTCCACATCCTCCTGGGGCCCCTCCTACTTCTCCAGCCACCCTTCCTCAGGCTTCTTTGATGACTTCTCTTCATTTTTATTTTATTTTTATTTTATATTGGAGTGCAGTTGATGAACAATGTTGCATTACTTTCCGGTGTACAACAAAGTGATTCAACTATGCATACACATGTATCTGCTGCTGCTGCTAAGTCGCTTCAGTCGTGTCCAACTCTGTGCGACCCCACAGACGGCAGCCCGCCAGGCTCCTCCATCCATGGGATTTTCCAGGCAAGAGTACTGGAGTGGGGTGCCATTGCCTTTTCCGACACACGTACCTATTCTTTTTCAAATTATTTTCCCATTTAGGTTGTTACATAGTATTGATCAGAGTTCCCTGTGCTATGCAGTAGATCCTTGTTGGTTATCTATTTTAAATATAGCAGTGTACACATGTCAAACCTAAACTCCCAATCTCTCTCTCTCTCTCCTCCTCTTTAAAGGTTGGAGTTTTCCAAGGTTCAATTTGGAGCCCTAATTTTTTCAATATCCTCTCCCTAGGGCAGGTCATCGATTTCCATGGTTTAAATACTTCCCCAATCCTCTCCTCGAAGCTCCCATACATTCACCTGACTAATCAAACTGCCTCCTTTCTATTTCCCTTGTTTAACTGAAGATTGAATATGCTGGTAGAAATAATTGCAGATGAATCTTAGAGCACGTCAGCCCTTAAGAATTCAAAACTTTCCTCACGGACACCTCCAACTCAGCATCTCCCAAATAGAACTCTTGACTCAACCCAATGCCCACCCAGAACGCTCCCTCTCCTCATTCCCCTCCATCTCATTGAGCGGGACCACCCTCCTTCAGATACTAAATCAAAAATGCGCTGTAGACCTTCCCCCCTCCCTTCTCCTTTCTCTCACTTTCAAAGAAAGCTGCCATTTCTCCTTCCTTGACTATTTCTCATCTTCAGCAATTTCTCTCCAGCTGTAAGTCATCCTCTGCTCTTTCCTGGATCACTGGAACAGCGTCCTGACTTCCCTGTTCCCACTCTTGCTTCCTGCCGAAAGATCGAGTGACTCGCTGACTTGTTTTCGGCTGTGTGGGGTCTTAGCTGTGGCACTTGGGCTCAGGAGTTGCGGACTTGGTTGCCCCACGACATGAAGGATCTCAGTTCCCTGATCAGGGATTGAAACGGCATCCGCAGCATCGCAAGGCAGGTTCTTAAACCACTGGACCACCAGGGAAGTCCCCAGAGTAATTTCTTAAAAACACAGATCTAATTATGATACACGACCATTTGGAAACCATAAAGAATCAGGTTTCCACTAAAATGTAGACTTCTTTCATGGCCTACGTTACCTGGCCTCTTCCCCTTTCCTATGTTATCCACTTGTTCTCCTGCTGTCAGCCTCACTGAAGTCCTTTCTCTAACTAAATATGCAACCCCTTTTCTGCTTCAAGGCCTTGCACTTGCGGCTCCTTCTGCTTGGGACACTGCGTCTCTACTGGGCTTGTGTACCTTCTGTTCATTCTTCAGTCCTCAGCTTCAGGGCGACCTCTTCTGAGAGGCCTCCCTCTACACACACACACACACACCGTTAGTATCCCACTGCACCTTCCCATTTATACCATATTTAACTGTGCGTTTTCTCCTTATCCGCTTATGGACCATCAGCTAATTCTTTCACCTATCTTTTCAGTAGTTAATAGCATGTTAATATTTTTTGAAAGAACAATGTATAAAATGTGAACAGAGGAAGGCTATTTTTAAAAAATTTTATTGGAGTATAGTTGTTTTACAATGTTGTATTAGTTTCTGCTGTTGGAGAAGACTCTTGAGAGTCCCTTGGACTGCAAGGAGATCCAACCAGTCCATTCTAAAGGAGATCAGCCCTGGGATTTCTTTGGAAGGAATGATATTGAAGCTGAAACTCCAGTCCTTTGGCCACCTGATGCGAAGAGCTGACTCATTTGAAAAGACTCTGATGCTGGGAGGGATTGGGGGCAGGAGGCAAAGGGGATGACAGAGGATGAGATGGCTGGATGGCATCACCAACTCGATGGACGTGAGTTTGAATGAACTCCAGGAGATGGTGGTGGACAGGGAGGCCTGACATGCTGCAGTCCATGGGGTTGCAAAGAGTCAGACACAACTGAGCGACTGATCTGAACTGAACTGAACTATAACAAAATGAGTCGGTTATACATATACATCCATCCGCTCTTTCTTGGATTCCCTTCCCATCTATGTTACCACAAAGCACTGAATACAGTTCGCTGTGCTATACAATAGGTAGGGAGGACTGTTTAAACTTCCAAAGATGTTTAGAAGTCTCCCCTGTTTGGAGTCCTTAGATGTATAATTGTTTGAGACTGTAAGTCACTAAGATGATTTTAAGTAACAGTGCTCGGCACAAACTAACCTACAAGGCGACAGAGTTGTTGATTTGTATATTTGTTGGGAATGTTTAATTGAAGATCAAGAATGTTGGTGGAAATGGTCACTGAAGAGTCGATCAAAGCTCATGAAAGGGGACTCACCTGGTGGTCCAGTGGGTAAGACTCCAAGCTCCCAGTGCAGGGCCCCAGGTTTGATCCTTGATGGGGGAACTAGATCCCACACACTGCAACCAAGACCACGCAAAGCAATGAAGACCCAGGGCAACCAAAATTAACAACAAAGCGCATGACTGTCCGTAAGGATTCAGAACTCTCCTCTGCTGGTGCTTATGGGAAGAGATAATGTCCAGAAAGGTGTTAGCCAAGGCTGCTCTTGTTCCATTATCAGTCGTAAAAAAGAAATCATTTGATCTGACAAGAGAAGTGACAGGAATGGATTGAGATAAAATATCCAAACATCTGGGATTCTCTCAGATTTGAGGATCCTTTCCTGGTTTATGAAGAATGCATTTTCTACAAACGTCTGGTTTATAACTCCCTTGAATGTTGTAAAGATTAGTCTGTGTTAGTAAAGCGCTTTTGAAATAAGCGATGTAAAGCAAAAAATAAAATAAAAACAAAATCTGGTTTGAATTCCTTCGTTTTGAGAAATTGGTAAGCAGTTTAAAAATCACATAGTGTGAATTAGCCAGTCTATTTGAATAGTTTGAAGGAAAGCAGTCTTCAGTAAGTGACATGATGGAACTCTACACTATTCTTTTATTTAATAAAAATAAGTGTGCAAAATTTTGATTGTCCATTATTATGGTAGAAATGGACAGGGATATATTTACCACTTGAATGAATTAGGTATCTGTGGTAATAGCAGTAGATTAGCATGTATCTGCTATACGCAGGAGTGGCTTCCCAGGCGGCGCTAGTTATCAAGAACCTGCCTACCATTGCCGGAGACATAAGAGACGTGGGTTTGATTCAGGAAGATGCAGGTTTGGGTCAGGAAGATCCCCTGGAGAAGAGCATGGCAACCTACTCCAGTATTCTTGCCTGGAGAATCCCATAGACAGAGGAGCCTGGTGGGCTTCAGTCCACAGGGTCTCAGAAAGCCGGACACGACTGAAGTGACTGAGCAGGCACACAGAGACTGGTGAAGGAAGGAAATAGGTC
The DNA here is from genome assembly GCF_027580195.1 of Bos mutus. NCBI lineage: Eukaryota > Metazoa > Chordata > Mammalia > Artiodactyla > Bovidae > Bos > Bos mutus. The sequence continues at coordinate 67,322,945 of NC_091633.1, forward strand.
AGATTCAACACTGAGGCTGGGGAACGCTGGGCTGAGACACCAAGCGGGCCTTCCAGAGCCTCTCAACTTTTCCTTTTTTTATTGGAGTATAGTTGATTTACAAAGCTGTGTTTGTTTCTGTGGTACAACAAAGTGAATCCGTCACACACATATATACACGCACTGGTTTTTTGGATTCTTTTCTCATATAGGTCATTACAGAGTATTGAGTAGAATTCCCTGTGCTCTACCGTAGGCCCTTGTTAATTACCTATTTTATATATAGTAGTGTGTATACGACAAGCCTATCCCCCAATTTACCCCTCCCCGTTCCCCCTCCACGTAATCATAGGTTCATTTTCTACATCTGTGACTCTATTTCTGTCTTATAAATAAATGCACTATTTTCACTGTTTTTTTAGATTCCACATGTAAGCAATATCGTATGATATTTGTTCGTATGATTATCGTATGATATTTTTTTAGATTCCACGTGTAAGCAATATCGTATGATATTTGTCTTTCTCAGCCTTCCCTTTAAATGAAATAATCCCCACAGCAGAAGGACGCGTGTGCCTGTGTGTGGTGCACGAAAAGCTGCCACCCCAGGGAGCAAAGACGTCCAGACCAAGAACAGGAGCTGAGCGGAGCCTACAAAGGGCAGGCCAAGAGCAAACCCAGGCTGTTCTCACCCTTCAGGGACATCTGAGCAGGAGAGGAGATTTGTTTTAAGGTAGGACTAAAACTAGAAGTTGTAAACATCCTCTCTGCTTCTCTGAGAGCTCAGGGGGACAGCTGAACACAGAGCAGAGAATGAGCCGCAAACGAGGGGCAGAGGAGAATTTCCTGGATAACAGGTGGCCCTGCAGGCTCTTGTGGTGCGTGTGCTGCCGGAGGAAACACTTGCCTTCTGCTCCACACGTAGGCTTACTGGCCAATGACAGAAATACGGCTGACAGAGATTCTGCTCTTAAAGGAGCACTTTGGGCAACTGCAGGTGGAAAAAGAAAATTAATGAAACGTCTTCGTGCAAGGAAATAACCATTTTGACAATGACAAGCACGGATGAGGAACGGCATGAAGCCTGGTCAGGGATTACTTAATGAAAACATCCAGGGCAAGAAAAGGAGAAGAGGCTGCCAGGTCACAGACACAGTGACCTCAGTGTGATCCTCCCCAAGGAGGGATTTAAAGTTAACCCCAGAACCGTTCGGGATATTTTTGTATGTTCCTACACATTTTGATTGGGTCAACTATTTGTGTCAACCATTGGGTTGAGTATTTGGTTACCTCTATATTGTTAGTTGCCAGAGTATGAGCTCAATCAATCTCAACTTATTGTGGGGGGAGGTCTTTATAAAAGAACTGAATTAAAAAAAAAAAAACAACCTGAGGCTTTGTTAAAGAAAGAAACTGTCCTCCACGATGCCAATTTTAATGCAATTGAGGTTCCAGAGTCGGCAGGCCATGTCAGCACCATCCCTTAGACTCTGTGCGGTCCACAACTTTTTGGCACAGGGACCAGTTTCATGAAAGACAATTTTTCCATGCATGGGGGTGAGGGCATGGTTTCAGGATGATTCAAGCACATTACACTTATTGCACATTTTGTTTCTGTCATTATATCAGCTCCACCTCAGATCCTCTGGCATTAGATCCCAGAGGTTGGAGACCCCTCCCCTAGAGAACAGGAGTAGGAGGGCCTTGTTCCTGTCAAGGTGAGCTTTATTCCACACTTGCAGAACTGGATGTTAATGGAGCAATGATCCTAAAGAGAGGGGTTGAAGAAATAAGGAAAAGGACCAATGGCAGGTTCTTTGCCACCTCCCTGACGTTCATCTTTTATCTTTTCAAAGACTGTGTTTGTTCACCAGGTTGCAGCCTCTCCAGACCACTGGTCGCCACTGCTGGGGATGGCTCTGAAGGTATCGCCATTCATTCCGAGGACTGGTGACTGAGGTCAAAGTCAGGACACTGGACTGGACTTCATGGTCTGTCCTGGCAACCAGCTGAGTGACCTGCTCAAGTCTCCTGATTGGGTCACAGCGCTCCGTGGTCTAATCCTGCAGACAGCATTCTCCCCCTCAGACCCAGAACCTTCTCTGGCTTGACTCTACCCACCCTTACTTTCTGTGGCTCCTCGACTCCTAAACTCACCCAGAGATCCTCTTGTGGGCCTGTTTACAAGAAAGTCTCTCTCAGCGGCAAAGGACTTCAGACATTTCTCTGCTCCACGTATGTTCCCTCCCCCCATACCTACCTATCCAAGTCCAGTGCCTCTGAGGCCAAGTCAAATCCTGAGCTCACATGGAACCCCCCTGAGAACCTCTCAGCACTATTTCCTCTGTCCTCCAGAGTGATTCATGTGTCTCTCCTGCCTCTCCTTGGTTGTGGTTCCTCAAAGGAGAGATCAACTCCTCTGTGCCACAGCCCATAAGAGTTTGCTTTGTTGAGTCTACTGAATTGCTTTGAACGAAATCATTCTAAACTTTTATTAAACAATATCACTGGGATATGTGTAAAAGAACTTCTGTTTAGGTTATTTAATATATAGAGAGCTCATTCTGTTTAGTGTTTTAAAAAAATTCTTTGTTGAAAGCCTTATTGTATAGCACAATGAACCATACTCAATAGTGCAATAACTTATAAGGGGAACGAATTTGAAATAGTATATAAGTGTGTGTGTGTGTGTGTGTACATATACATGTATATATAAAACTGAGTCACTTCGCTATATGCTTGAAACTAACACAGTGTTGTGAATCAGCTATGGAAAGTGACAGCGAAGTCGCTCAGTCGTGTCCGACTCTTTGTGACCCCATGGACTGTAGCCCACCAGGCTCCTCTGTCCATGGGATTCTCCAGGCAAGAGTACTGGAGTGGGTTGTCATTTCCTTCTCCAGGGGATCTTCCTAACCCAGGGACTGAATCCGGGTCTCCTGCAGGCAGACACTTTACCCTCTGAGCCACCAGGGAAGCCCCGAATAGTTGATTGAAATCAACTATACTTCAATAAAAATTCCTTTGAGATATAATTCACATACTATACAATTCACCTATTTAAAGTGTACAATTCAGTGTTTTTAGTATATTTACAGGGTTGTTCTATCATCCCCACCATCTAATTTTAGAACAGTTTTATCTCTCCAAAAAGAAACCCTGTGCCCATTAACTATCACTCCCACCCCCTTCTTCCTCCAGCCCCTGGCTACTGCTAATCAACATTCTGTCTCTATAGATTTTCCTATCCTGGACGTTTTACTTGTATGGAATGATAAAATATATGGTGCTTTGTGATCTAGTCTTATGTCATTGAAACATTCAGAGATTTTCCTTTTTAAAAAGATAGGCAAAAATAAATAAATAAATAAAGATCAGCTCCTTTAAATAAACCTCAGGCAAGATCCACCCTGGAAGGGAGAAATCATCAATCAGGCAGGAGGAACACTGAACGACGTTTTTAAGGCTATTTATATTTCACAGCAAATAGCAACACCATCACACAAATAAATGACTCTTACTGACGGGGAAGACACTTTTGTTGTTGTTGTTCAGTCGCTAAGTCACGTCCGGCTCTTTGTGATCCCATGGACTGCAGCATGACTGGCTTCCCTATCCTTTATCATCTCCCAGAATTTGTTCAAAGTCCTGTCCATTGAGTGAGTGATGCTATCTAACCATCTCATCCTCTGTCGTCCCCTTCTCCTTTTGCCTTCGGTCTTTCTCAGAATCAGAGTCTTTTCCAATGAGTCTGCTCTTCGCATCAGGTGGCCAAAGTATGGGAGCTTCAGCTTCAGCAATAGTCCTTCCAATGAATAATCAGGTTGATTTTCTTTTGGATTGACTGGTTTGATCTCCTTGCAGTCCAGGGGACTCTCAAGAGTCCTCCAGCACCACAATTTGAAAGTATCAATTCTTCAGCGCTCGGCCTTCTTCATGGACCAACTGGAAGACACTTCAGGCGAATGTAAAGCATCACGCTGTCCTCTGCCAAGACTGGCTCTCGTCTCTGGAGTCTGCAGATCCTCCAGCATACCCTGCCTGGAGCTTTGAGAAAGGCCTAAAATTGACTATATACCTTTTCATGAATAGGATGATGTGCAGTTTTTCAATAATGAATAAAGTTTCCTTCATCATATTAAAGAAACAAGTGTAAACCTTTATTACTAGCTTCATGAATCCCAAGATGCACATTTTCTCACATCTAAAGATTCTTTCAGTTGGGGTGTACCTTGTGGCAGTGGTGAAGAAGCTGTCTTTGCTGGCACAAGCACAAACCTGTCACAGCTGTTCATGGGGCATCTCAATTGAGAGGTGTGCCTGGTTGTCACCACCTATGCTGAGTCCCCAGGCCACTTACAATGTCTTCAGAAATTCCCTCTATGATTTGACAGTAGCATTCTACATAACCATGGCTCCCGACCACACAGAGGATGACGTTACATGAAGAAACACAGATATTGTTGATTGAGGATTAAAAAGTGATTCAGAAGACTCTGTAGGCAAAAAAGTTTTAGGAACACGCTAACCTGCTATTTTTCTTTTTATATACGCACAAGAATAACGTGACTTTTTAAAGAAATCTGGGTCTGAGTATGTCTAAAGGAGCATTTCCAAACCGATTTTTTTAAGCTTGTGTCAGAGTTTAATTAGCAGGTATTTGTTTCTTTCTTAATGGTACATAAAATAATGATACATTTTACAATCTGAAATTGTTTCATAAATTCCATCTGTTCCTGTTGTGTTAGCCCATTCCATTCCATATCTTTTTGAACGAGAGGAGAGTTTGAGAAACGGACCGAGTTCTTGGCCAGCCAGCGGGGCTAGAAGAATGAGTCTTACGTAGGAACTTTGCAGGTGGCTTCTCATGCCCCCGTGCTTGTACACAGAACAACAACAAAAATCCTGCTAGAGACATGCAAGCCAGGATGCACAAGATCCAAGTGGGCTTTTAGTTTTCAGAGTGCTGGCCGGCAGCCTGGAGACGCTCTATAAGCTCCCGGAATCCTCCAGAGGATTGCAGAAGTCCATAAACTACAGGCTGACATCATCCTTGTCTGGGCAAAGACAGGCCAGCCGCCACCCAAGCACAGCCTTTCAGAATCTCTAATGAATTAATCACCGTAAAGCAGAGCGGGAGAGGAACCAGCTCACGCTGACACCCCTCCTCAGCCCAGCTTCCACCTCCCAGCCACCAATTAACTTTACAGTCGCATCTGCCTCTCCTGCCAAGCTCTCCCATGAAGGAATTTATCACCTTCTGTTCTGCTTTTCTTCCTAAATGTGATTCAGAAACCAACAGTATCATTTAAAAAGGCACTTTCAGCCAATCCAATTATGCTCCCAAGCACCTTTCCATGGAATGAGAGAGCTCTTCTGAGTTTCCTTTTGTGGCCTTATTAACGATGCTGGCGCAGAAGCTCACTGCTAACTGGGGCCAAGGATAATAAGAAACACTTGTTCTGTGCTGGGCAGTGTTCTGAGGGCTTCGTACATGTTACCTCATCTAATTCTCACTAGAATCCTGTGAGGCAAGGACACATGTCATGGATGAGGAAACCGAGGCACCCAGCTCCAGACAGAAGAGATGAGGGTTGAGCCCAAGCAAGGGGCCCCAGAGTCCATGCTTCTTCTTTTTCTGTTTTTGGCTGTGCCTTGTGGCATGTGCCCTGTACGGTTTGATTTGCCACATAATAACATTCTAATGCGGGGAAGGCGATGGCACCCCACTCCAGTACTCTTGCCTGGAAAATCATGGACGGAGGAGCCTGGTAGGCTGCAGTCCATGGGGTCGCTAGAGTTGGACACGACTGAGCGACTCCACTTTCACTTTCCACTTTCATGCATTGGAGAAGGAAATGGCAACCCACTCCAGTGTTCTTCCCTGGAGAATCCTAGGGACAGGGGAGCCTGATGGGCTGCAGTCACGAAGAGTCAGACACGACTGAGCGACTTCCCTTTCCCTTTCCCTTTGTGGCATGTGGGATCTTAGTTCCCTGGGCAGGGATCAAACCTGTGCCCCCTGCATTGAAAGTGCAGAGTCTTAGCCACTGGACCGCCAGGGAAGTCCCCAGAGTCCAGACTTGTGAAACATAATCAAATTCTCTTTGTCTTTTTGTCAGCAAAGAATGGGAAGCTTTGCTGGTCCTGTGGTTTTCACACCTTTAAAATCTGTCTTCCTTAGAACTCAATATATAAAGGACACCACCAGGGATGCCCTGCTTGAGAGAGAGGCAAGGCCCTGTAGGCACTGGCCCAGTCTGGCCTGCGTCCAACCCCTGAGGTGGCCTGGGGCATTTCCTGGGACCCCAGGGCTTCTGGAAAACCTCGATCTCAAGGCCTCTATTATAGACAAGTTACCCAAGATCTCAGGGGAGACACTCCCTGCCCCAGGCGGCGAAGCGTGTCTCAGGCAGACGGTGGGCCAGCCCTGCGCTCCTGCCGGGCTCCCGGCTTGCTGCCCCCCCCCGGGTGAGCTGCCTCCGCATGTCAGTTAGCGCTGGCCTTCCTGCACTTTATATGAGGACAGATGTGCTCATCGCGTAGAGTTCAAGTGTGAGCAATGCGGTCATCCTGCTCCTACTTAGCAATCCTTTCTCTGGAAAGATCTGGGGCAGATGCTCAGAGACTTAAACATGACCTCCCAGACAGCAGTGGCGGGCTTGCAGGGCAGTACCCCAGAGAAGGGCAGTACCCCAGAGCAGAGCGGTACCCCAGAGCAGGCCAGCAGGATAACTCTGCTCTGGACTTCATCTCAATTGGTCTTATCTTCAGCAAATATTTTTTTTAGAATAAGTGGTTTGTGTGTTTTTTTTTTTCTTAAGATTTTTTGATGTGGACCATTTTTCTAAAGTCTTTATTGAATTCGTACAGTCCTTTTTGTGGCCACAAGGCGTGTGTGATCTTAGCTCCCTGATCAGGGATCAGACCTGCTCTCCTTGAAGTAGAAGGCGAAGAAGTCTTAACCACTGGACCGCCAGGGAAGTCCCTTCAAGGGAATTTCTTGTCTGGCTGTTACTATTATTTCATCCCAGATTTTGTTTGGAAGTCTAGCCTTCTGACCTATCCCTGCTGCTGCTGCTGCTGCTGCTAAGTCACTTCAGTCGTGTCCAACTCTGTGCGACCCCATAGATGGCAGCCCACCAGGCTCCCCTGTCCCTGGGATTCTCCAGGCAAGAACACTGGAGTGGGTGACCTGTCCCTAATAAGATGCTAATACTGCAGTCACTTCAGTCATATCTGACTCTTTGTGACCCCATGGACTGTAGCCCGTCAGGCTCCTCTGTCCGTGGGATTCTCTACGCAAGAGTACTGGAGTGGGTTGCCAGGGGATCATCCCAACCCGGGGATCACACGCTTGTGTCTCACGTCTCCTGCATTGGCAGGTGGGCTCTTTACCACTAGTGCCACCTGCGAAGTCCCTAGTAAGATCGGGGACAGAAATCCAAAACCACCAGAGACACTGTGAAGGACTCATTCACGTTGATAGTATCTCCTTTTCTGGGAGTATAAATCCTCAACTTCTTCTGTATGGATCACTTTGTATTTGCAGAGAGCCCACAAAGCATCATTGTTTGTGAAAGCGTTGCTGCTTGAAAATGAATCTGTGTCCTTTCCTTGAAAATAAATCTGGTCCTTCCTTCACAGCAGGCACTATCAAGACCTTTCCCTAGGGCTCAATCCAGACAGATGGAATCATTGGCCATGAAGTAATAGTAACACACAATTACCTCTCTGTATTTTTAAGTTCATAGAGGAATGATTCTTTGATTGCAACACTTTCTTTTGTGTTAACTGAACATTTGCCACCTGACCTGGTCGTATAACAATTTTTTCAGAACTCTGATCATGTGCATAAAAAATGCAGCCCTGTACCCCTTTCTGGCTTTCTCTGATACTGTTTCAATAACTTCGGGAGTATAATACATTTACATGAGTGAGTGAAAGGTGTTCAGTTGTGTCCGACTCTTTGCAAAGCCATGGAATGTAGCCTCCCAGGCTCTGCTGTCCATGGAATTCTCCACCCAAGAATACTGGAGTGGGTAGCCATTCCCTTCTCCAGTGGATCTTCCTGATCCAGGGATGGAACTCTGGTTTCCCGCATCGTGTAGGATAGAATTTAAAAGAAAAAAAAGAAATTCAGTTTTTGCTCCATACAGATTTTGAAAGTTATATTTTCCTCTCTGTGAATAGATACATTATGTTTGCTGCTGCTGCTTTTGCTAAGTCGCTTCAGTCGTGTCCGACTCTTTAGTCGGATGCAATTACAGTATTACCTTCTGCAAATTCAGGCATCTTCAGATATGTCTGTCTTCATCTTTTTTATCCTTGGCCAAATTATTTACACTCACACTTAATTCTCCCTGGAAAGAATGCCGTATTAATCATTAAGAAATATGAATTCCCTCTCATTCTGGCTTGAGATTGGGGAGCTTTGAGCCATAACTTGGAAAATTGTGGGCAAAGTGAGCTGCTCAGTTTTGAAAGACATGATCATGTAGGAGGACAATCCCTCGACTTCATGTCGAGGTGGTTGTCTTCTTGGCCCTCGCTCAAACCTTGAGTCAGTAGTCTGGAGCTGAAAACAGCAGTGAGTAAACATTTTTTGTCTGGATGCAACCAAGTGTAAAAGGAAAAAAAAATACCATCCTTCATAAGATATTCTACTAACAATAAATACTATTAGAATTGCCTCATTTCTTCCAATCATTCTTAATGCAATGCCTCTTAAGTGGAGCATTTTCAAAATACAGATGTACAGTTTCCACTTAAGACCTACTAGGTCAGAATCTTTGGGGATGTGACCAAGCAGTGTGTCAAAAAACTTCACAATATTTTTTTTCTTTTTTTTGCTCTGCCTACCTAATTGGCTAAGAATGACTTTTTTCAAATGGTTTATTTTTGTATTGTAATTTTAAAATTTTGCAATGTACAACATGGTGACTATAACACTGCTATGTGATACATAGAAAAACTGTTCAGAGAATAAATCCCAAGTTATCACAAGGAGAAATGTTTCCCTTTCTGCTCATTTCTTTCAATTGTATCTATATGAGAAGATGGATGTTAGCCAAACCTATGGTGGTAATCGTTTTGCAATATATGTAAATCAAACCATCATGCTGTAAGCCTTAAACTTCATATGGTAATGCATGACAATTTATTTCTCAATAAAACTGGAAAAAGTTTAAAGCCAAATTTAAAGTTCCAAGAGGAATGTTTTACAATGTTTTATTGATTTCACTAATGGCAAAATTAATTTGGCTGGTTAAAATGGCACAATTCCAAAGGATGATTTGAAGGGTAAAGTTGACAGCAAATGATACTTGAGGGAAGGCAGATGAAAAGTTGGGGGACTTCACTAAGTTTCAGTTTGAAGGCAGCACTGTCGGTGGGGGTTAAAAACTCTTACCACCTACTGCTGGCTGTGTGCGGTGACTTGGTCCCAAGCCAGCAGCAGACAGGTGGAGAGGTCTCTCCATCACCAGATACTGACATGGCCGGGTCACCAGCGGCAGTCTTGAGTGTGGAGGCCAAGCCCTGGGCGGGCTCAGCAGGGCCTCTGCCCCGTGGGAGGGCCTCTCTCCTGGGAGGACCTCTGAAGCCTTGGGGCCTGCCAACTGTCCATGGTGTGGGCCTCCCAAAGCTGCTGTCCCCAGAGTATCAGTGGTGCAAGGATGAGAAGTGGTTCAACAAAGTATAAAAGGTAGGCTGGGCTGTACCAAATGGAGGGTAATATATTGTAATTTCATGTCTATGAAGTCATTTCACACAAAGAGCATTTTCTCCTGGGGGAAACGATACCCTTTCAAAATGGCAACGCCTAAAATAAGAAGGACTCACAATAGGCTAAATTTACTTTGAGGTATGGTTTTCTTTAACCATAGATGCAGAGGCCCATCGTGAGTAGCTTGTAAAATCCACCACCGTGAGCATTCATGCATTGGCTCTGCTGATCGTATAAATACATAGTAATGCACTGCCTCTCCAGGGGCAGGCTGCAGCCTGACGTTTGCACAGCCAGCAGAAACAATTTCTTGCAGGAGATAGACTTCCATTGTTTAGCAGTATGCCTTCCAAGGGGGCTGCACCCTCAGCCACACACGGCGTGGCTGCCCTCCGCCTGGCTGCCTCCCTTCAAATTAATGGGCAGCTAGCAGATAATCAATGCCTTTTTACAAGATGGCAGAGGAGATTCTGTAGGTCTCTGTATTGGGAATATTTATCATGTGAGGCAGACATGAGCATTAAAAAAAAATGTTGGTTTTTCTTGATTATCAAAGTAAATCATGTTCAATACAGAAATGTTGAAAAATAGGAAACCTTGAAAAAGAAAAGAATCATTTTTAATCCATTTGAAGATAGCCATTCAAATATTTTAGTGTACTCTGCAGCCTCTTACAGAGCTAGCGTCACAGCCTGTACTCAGTTGGTAGCCTGCCTGCTGTCTCATCTAATAGAATACTGTGCGTGCTGAATGCTTGTGTGTGAAAGTGGCTCAGACGTGTCTGACTCTTTGTGACCCCATGGATATCAGCCCATGGAATTCTCCAGGCCAGAGTACTGGAGTGGGGAGCCTTTCCCTTCTCCAGGGGGTCTTCCTAATCCAGGATTCGAACTGGGGTCTCTGCATCACAGGCAGATTCTTTACCGGCTAAGCTATAAGCTCAATATAAGCTATAAGCTCCTTTTTTTGTGTGATGATGAAAGATTTTTCAGTGAATCGCCTATGTAATTTTTAGTCTACTTTCTGATTATTTCTTTCAGGTAGATTCCTAGAAGTGGAATTTCTAGATCAAAGGATAGAAATGAACATCATGGCATTTAAACAAATGTTTTCTGGGTAAATTGGAAGACACACCATTGTGATAACTGGTTGTGTGCAGTGGTTTATGGATCAGGGAAAAAACACCTGTCATCAGTTTTTCTCATTCAACACTTTTTTGACATTGGGTTAGGGTTAGGTTGGGCTTCCCTCATAGCTCAATTGGTAAAGAATCCTGCAGTGCAGGAGACCCGGGTTCAATTCCTGGGTCAGGAAGATCCCCTGGAGAAGGAAATGCAACCCACTCCAGGATTCTTGCCTGGAAAATCCCATGGACAGAGGAGCCTGACAGGCTACAGTCCGTGGGGTTGCAAGAGTCAGACACGACCTAGCAACCAAATGACTACTACGAGGGTTAGGTTAGGGTTAGGCTTAGGGGCTTCCCAAGTGGCTCTAGTGGAAAAGAACCTGCCTGTCGATGCAGGAGACATGAGATGTGGGTTCGACCCCTGGGATGGGAAAATCCCCTGGGGGAAGGCATGGCAACCCACTCCAGTATTCTTACCTGGAGGATCCCCATTGACAGACTCTACAGTCCTTAGGGTCACAGAGTCAGACACAACTGAAGTGACTTAGTGCGCACAGCACAGGGGGGTTGCTGCTTCCTCTAGGGGAGAGCTGACCGAGTGACAGGACCCAACTAGCTTCCTTTAAGGCTGCAGACTTCTCATCCCATCAACAAGATCTCTTGCTGTATGCGTTCTAGTAGGATTCAAAATGAGTCTGGCCATGACTGGAGGGTGAAAGAAGAAAGTATTTGCATCTTTATCCCCTTGTCTGCTTCTTGAAGAATTGCTATGGGTTGGCTGCATCCTTTTTAAAAATTTTATCTGCAGTCTTTAAACTCTGATAATAATAATAAAAAAAAAACACATACCATTTTCCTTTCTAACCATTTGTAGTTGTAAAATTCAGTGATATTAAGTGCGTTCACACTATACCGTCACTATTATATATTTCAAGAACTTGTTCATCAAACACAAATTCCATACTCATTAAGCAATAACTCTTCATCATACCCTCCCCCTGGTAACCTTTATTCTACTTTTCATATCAATGAATTTGCTTCCTTTAGGTAAGTCTTAGAAGGGGAATCATCCAGTGTTTGTCCTTTTGTGTCTGGCTTATCTCACACTCTCACGCAGCAAAATGTCTTCAAGGTTCATGCCTGCCACAGCATGTACTGGAATTTCATTCCTTTTTTAAAGTTGAATAGTATTCCACTGTCTGGCTATCCCGCGTTTTATTGACCCGCTCATCTGTTGTTGGGCATGTGAGTTGTTTCTGCCTTTTGGCTGCAGTGAATCATGCTGCTGTGGGCATGGCTGTGCACGGCGTGCATCCTTTCTGAAGGCTACAGATCCTGTCTGGCGGTCCTGTCCACAGAGCTACCCCCTGTTCCAGGAACACTCTCTATTCTTCACCCTCTAGGATCCCTGCTGTTGCTAGACTTGGGTTCTGCATCACGTCTGGTGGGCTTCCCTACACCCTACTCATGTTTTGGTAATTCTTCTCTTTATTAATTTTTCTTCAAATTACTCAGCTTGAGTGTGACATCTATTCCCTGCCAGATTTGACTTGCACTAAATGTGGAACTGAACTGAAATGTGGAAAATTCTGAAAGAGATGGGCATACCAGACCACCTGACCTGCCTCTTGAGAAATCTGTATGCAGGTCAGGAAGCAACAGTTAGAACTGGACATGGAACAATAGACTCGTTCCAAATAGGAAAAGATGTACATCAAGGCTGTATACTGTCACCCTGCTTATTTAACTTTTTTAACTTAAGCATGATGCAGAGTACATCATGAGAAACGCTGGGCTGGAAGAAGCACAAGCTGAAATCAAGATTGCCAGGAGAAATATCAATAACCTCAGATATGCAGATGACACCACCCTTATGGCAGAAAGTGAAGAACTAAAGAGCCTCTTGATGAATGTGAAAGAGAGTGAAAAAGTTGGCTTAAAGCTCCACATTCAGAAAAAGAAGATCATGGCATCCAGTCCCATCACTTCATGGCAAATGGATGGGGAAACAGTGGAAACAGTGGCTAAAGAACCACACTGGAGCTAAAGAACCAATACTTTGGCCACCTGATGCAAAGAGCCGACTCATTAGAAAAGACTCTGATGCTGAGAAAGGTTGAGGGCAAGAGAAGAAGGGGATGATAGAGGATGAGATGGTTGGATGGCATCACCGACTCAATGGACATGAGTTTGAGTGGGTTCCAAGAGATAGACTTTATTTTTCTGGGCTCCAAAATCACTGCAGATGGCGATTGCAGCAATGAAATTAAAAGACGCTTACTCCTTGGAAGGAAAGTTATGAACAACCTAGACAGCATATTAAAAAGCAGAGATATTACTTTGCCAACAAAGGTCCATTTAGTCAAGGCTATGGTTTTTCCAGTGGTCCTTTATGGATGTGAGTGGGACTATAAAGAAAGCTGAGTGCCAAAGAATTGATGCTTTTGAACTGTGGTGTTGGAGAAGACTCTTGAGAGTCCCTTGGACTGCAAGGAGATCCAACCAGTCCATCCGAAAGGAGATCAGTCCTGGGTTTCCATTGGAAGGACTGATGTTGAGGCTGAAACTCCAATACTTTGGCCACCTGATGCGAAGAGCTGAATCATTGGAAAAGACCCTGATGCTGGGAGGGATTGGGGGCAGGAGGAGAAGGGGACAACAGAGGATGAGATGGTTGGATGGCATCATTGACTCGATGGACATGGGTTTGGGTGGACTCCGAGGGTTGGTGATGGACAGGGAGGCCTGGCATGCTGCAGTCCATGGGGTCGCAAAGAGTCAGACACGACTAAGCGACTGAACTGAACTGAAACTTTTACTACAAACTGTCTCCACTTTAGTTCTGAAACAACTGAATACCTCTCAAAGAATACCTGGGCCTATGGCTACTAGCTACTGACAAGTCCCTGGACATTTAAAACTGCACAGATGACCACGCTCCACTCCACTTTGGTTGATTCAAAAAAAACCTAGTTCTTGTTGTTCAGTCACAAAGTCGTGCCCAACTCTGTGACCCCATAAACTGCAGCACACCAGGCTTCCCTGTCTTTCACTATCTCCTGGAACCTCCTCAAAATCATGTCCATTGAGTCAGTGATGCCATCCAACCATCTCATCCTCTGTCATCCCCTTCTTCTCTTGCCCTCAACCTTTCTCAGCATCAGAGTCTTTTCTAATGAGTCGGCTCTTCGCATCAGGTGGCCAAAGTATCGCTTCTTGAGCTCCAGGATCGGAGAAGGCAATGGCACCCCACTCCAGTACTCTTGCCTAGAAAATCCCATGGATGGAGGAGCCCGGTAGGCTGCAGTCCATGGGGTCCCTAGAGTCGGACACGACTGAGCGACTTCACTTTCACTTTTCACTTTCATACATTGGAGAAGGAAATGGCAACCCACTCCAGTGTTCTTGCCTGGAGAATCCCAGGGATGGCGGAGCCTGGTGTGCTGCCATCTATGGGGTCTCACAGAGTTGGACACAACCGAAGCGACTTAGCAGCAGCAGCAGCAGCTCCAGCATCTGTCCTTCCAATGAATATTCAGGACTGATTTCCTTTAGGATTGACTGGTTTCATCTCTTTGCAGTCCAAGGGACTCTCAAAAGACTTCTCCAGAACCACAGTTTGAAAGCATCAATTCTTCAGTGCTCAGCCTTCTTTATGGTCCAACTCTCATATCCATACATGACTACTGAACAAACTATCACTTTGACCAGATGGACCCTTGTCAGCAAAGTGATGTCTCTGTTTTTTTAATATGCTGTCTAGGTTTGTCATAGCTTCTCTTCCAAGGAGCAAGTGTCTTTTAATTTTGTGGCTGCAGTCACCATCTGCAGTGATTTGGGGCCCAGGAAAATAAAATCTGTCACTGTTTCCACTTTTCCCCCATCTATTTGCCATGAAGTGATGGGACTGAATGCCATGATCTTTATTTTGTGAATGTTGAGTTTTAAGCCAGCTTTTCCCACTTTCCTCTTTCACCTTCATCAAGAGTCTCTTTAGTTCCTCTTCACTTTCTGCCATTAAAGTGACATCATCTGCATATCCAAGGTTGTTGATATTTCTCATGGCAATCTTGATTCCAGCTTGTGATTCATCCAGACTGGCACTTTGCATGATGTACTCTCTACAGAAGTTAAATAAGCAGGATGACAATATACAGCCTTGTTGTACTCCTTTTCCAATTCTGAATCAGTCCATTGTTCCATATCCGGTTCTAATTGTTGCTTCTTGACCTGCATACAGATTTCTCAGGAGGCAGGTAAGGTGGCCTGGTATTCCCATCTTTGAGAATTTTCCACAGTTTGTTGTAATCCACATAGTCAAAGGCTTTGGCATAGTCAATGAAACAGAAGTAGAAAACCTTAATTTTAAAGAAGTATCCCAGTGATTCTAATGCTGTTGGTCCAAAGTCCAACACACACCTCTGGCAACTGGATCTCTTGTTTGCAGCCCTGAACCAGTGCAGTTCTAGGTCCACTTTAGGAATTTGGACCGACATTTTTTACCTAAAATAACTAAAGTATACTGAAATGAAGATATTTGAAAATAAATCACATTTCATTCACATGCACTTTTCTAAATTAACTTTGCTTTGTATTGGGTTGCCTTCCAAATGATCAGCTTTTTAGGAAGGGAGAACAGGGAATGATTTTCATACCAAGAAATTATCTTCCAAGCTGGCAGCATCTTGTCCATTTATCTCCAGGCACAGTCTTTTTGCACCCTAACCTTGTTATGTTCGAGATACTACAGCAGTCATAAAAGGCTAAGATTGAGAAGCTACCAGCAGGAAACCATCATACTTCCAAAAGTTGCTGAATTTGCAATAGTTCTTGTACTATATTTTCTGAGGTATACCAATCCAGCTGTCCTGAAATGTAACATTAAAAGCCACATGAGACAGCTATTAATACAATAGCATTACCAGCTTGCCTTGTCCCTCCAGGCAGACAATGGCTGCAAATTTAAGTGGTGTTCAGAGAGAAGTGGGGAGTGAAAGGCAGCTAAGAAAAATAGGCCTTATCCTCCCCAATACTGTGCCAAAGAAAACTATAAATTCAGAGTATTAGACGTTATGATATATTCTTTGCTTATCATCTCATTTTTATTCTCAGTCCTTTGGGGTGATAGTTTCAGGCAATTCATTTAATTTCCCTTGTTTTCAATTTCTTCATCTACAAAAAGGAGAGAAAATGTATTTTGCTGCCCTAGAGAGCATCCAAGATCTCAGCAAATTAAAAACGATTTAGTTTGTGAGTTCCATATCACTAATGAGGAAATGTGATGCTGCTGCTGCTGCTGCTAAGTCGCTTCAGTTGTGTCCGACTCTGTGCGACCCCATAGACGGCAGCTCACCAGGCTCCCCGTTCCTGGGATTCTCCAGGCAAGAACAATGGAGTGGGTTGCCATTTCCTTCTCCAGTGCATGAAAGTGAAAAGTGAAAGTGAAGTCGCTCAGTCGTGTCCAACTCTTAACGACCCCATGGACTGCGGCCCACCAGGCTCCTCCGTCCATGGGATTCTCCAGGCAAGAGGACTGGAGTGGAATGTGGTGCAGGAGAGTTCAAATGACAACTCTGAATTCACACTGCTGTGTAACAGCAGGGTTAAGCTTCAAATTCAGGTCTCCTGAATGTTTTTGTGTTGTTCTTGTTTGTTTTTGATATCCAAATTCATTTTTTTTATAATGGGTAGTTATTATATTTACAATAAAACTATTTATAATAGTGTTTCAGAACTAGAGTGCTGATTGAACTTTATGTTGATATAAACAATGTACAAGGATCTCTCTACAGGAGGGCCTTCCCCTTGATCCTACCCAGATAATCACTTTTTGTTTGTTTTGTATTGTTTATCGATGTATGAAAGTAAATTTCAGCTCTATTTTATTAAAGAAATTTGGTCTCAAAGTTAAATGCCTGATTTCTTTTGCCTAAATGAATACAGGATCAATTCTTTTTCTGCCCAAATTGATCCCTTTTAAAAAGCATGATCTAGAGAAGGGACAGAGGAAATCTATAAGGATGATGTGGTGAAGCTTTTGGCAAACTTAAGAGCCTTTTTAAGTTCAGAAACTTGATGGTAAGACTTTCTGGTTCTTATCTTAGTAGATGGGCTAAAATGAAACCAGCCAGAGGTTCAGAGGGATATAATTAGGTATAAGATAGAAGGAAAACAAGAGAGAAAGCAAGCAAAGAAGAACGGATGTTGTGAGCACTAGCTTTCCCTGGGGCTGGTGAGACAGCAGGGGTGTGGCTAACGAGGTGAGTACAGCCAGTCAACCCCGAGGTTTTAAAAGATGAAATACTTCCATCCTGAAGTGAGCTGGACAGGAGCGAGGTGCAAGGGAGGTGTGAAAAACACCGGGGCAGCCCTGTGGCATTTGGTTCAGGTCAGACACCAAAAATATCAGTAGCCCGCAGTCCTGAGCACAGCACAGGCCGCCGGATGCGAACACTCCACAGGGCTGGAAAGCACCCCTTCTGGGGACTGACGACTTTCCCCAAATTTACCTGCAAACCTTTTTTCCCCTTCATCTTTTTTTTTTTAATTTTAATTTTTTGGTCATGACATGAAGCATATGTGATCTTAGTTCCTCAGCCGGGGATCAAACCCACATCCCTCGCTTTGGAAGTGCAGGGTCTTAACCAACGGACCAGCAGAGACGTTCTCCCACCTTCTTCGTTGTTGGATTTTTTTTTTTCTTCTTCTTTTTTTGCTGTTGTTCATCATGGTGTTTTGTGGAGGTTTTTCGCATCAATTTTTATTTTTATTTATTTAGTGGCCACATCTGGCAGCATTCAGGATCTTAGTTCCCAACCAGGAATTGAACTTCTGCCCCTTGCAGTGGGAACACAGTCCTAACCACTGGACCGCCAGGGAAGTCCGTCCCCTTCATCTTTAAGATAAGACTTGAATCACTAAGTTTCCTTCCTTAACTTAAAAACCAACAACCCTCATTTCCTAAGCATCTTTCTAGATTCTGCTAGAGGCTGCCCTATAACTGAGTCGGTTGCTTTCCTAATACCCTGAGTATGAACTGTTGATAAATTGAGATTCTAATGTTTAATATTTCAGTGTGATAACATTTGGAAAAAATCTTATTTGTCTTTTGAAGAACTTGATCTTAAACTACGATCATGATCATGATAGCAAGTTGCTTTTTTGAACCAGAAGTGATTTAAAAAATAGATAACTTCATTTTCAGCACATAACATACAGCTTCTGTTTATGTCAAAATCAGAAATTGGTTTCTACTGGGGGAGGAACAAAACCTTCCCTTTCACAGCAGGCAGTGGTTTAAGAAAGTGTTCTGCAGATTTTCCCAAAGCAAAAACCATACTTTCACTTCTGCAGTGTGCACAGCACCGAGCCGTCACTGAATTTGCAGTAATTTTCAAATGTGCCACACCCTGGCATCGAGTTAACAACTGGAGTCATTGGCACAGACAGAAATCAGATCTCGTTTTTGGCAGTAGGGAACAAATGAAATACAGCAATTAGGGTTGGGACAGCTTCCCAGAAGCCAGGCGACGACTTTCACTGCAGCGTCACTGGCAGTTTCATTTCCTAAGGGTTTGGGGCTGACTGGACACCACCGTGAGTCCCCTGTGGCCAGGAACACCTGAAGCAAGAAATAAACATTCCTTATGAGCTAAGTTGCTTCAGTTCAGTTCAGTTCAGTTGCTCAGTCATGTCCGACTCTTTGCTACCCCATGAATCGCAGCACGCCAGGCCTCCCTGTCCATCACCAACTCCCGAACTTCACTGACACTCACGTCCATCAAGTCAGTGATGCCATCCAGCCATCTCATCCTCTGTCGTCCCCTTCTTCTCCTGCCCCCAATCCCTCCCAGCATCAGAGTCTTTTCCAATGAGTCAACTCTTCGCATGAGGTGGCCAAAGTATTGGAGTTTCAGCTTTAGCATCAGTCCTTCCAAAGTAATCCCAGGGCTGATCTCCTTCAGAATGGACTGGTTGGATCTCCTTGCAGTCCAAGGGACTCTCAAGAGTCTTTTCCAACACCACAATTCAAAAGCATCAATTCTTCAGCGCTCAGCTTTCTTCACAGTCCAACTCTCACATCCATACATGACCACAGGGAAAACCATAGCCTTGACTAGACGGACCTTTGTTGGCAAAGTAATGTCTCTGCTTTTGAATATGCTATCTAGGTTGGTCATAACTTTTAATTTCATGGCTGCAGTCACCATCTGCAGTGATTTTGGAGCCCAAATAATAAAGTCTGACACTGTTTCCACTGTTTCTCCATCTATTTCCCATGAAGTTGCTTCAGTCGTGGCCAACTCTTTGCAGCCCTATAGACCATAGCCCGCCAGGCTCCTCTGTCCATGGGATTTTCCAGGCTAAAATCCTGGAGTGGGTTGCCATTTCCTCCTCCAGGGGATCTTCCCAACCCAGGGATCGAACCTGGGTCTCTTGCAACTCCTGCATTGACGGGCAGGTTCTTTACCAGTAGCACCACCCAGGAAGCCCAATGTTCCTTATACTCACTCAAGTAAACTTAGCTCCTTTCATCTTCTTTCTTTAAAGGAATGTCATTTTGATTATAGCAGGGAGTAAATGGCTAGTAGAGTAAAAGTGTGTCTGTGTTGACAGGTTCCAGGGTCAGGAGGTGATAGTCCCAACGGCCAGAACCTGCCCCCTCCATTGTACAGAGGATGTTTGATGCTGGGTTTACTGTGTTGTGTCAGGACAGGG